>NW_026991787.1:0-211473 GCF_029215605.1 Mirounga angustirostris | reverse complement strand
GTTTCCAGGCTACCGTGGGTGAGAGCCTGGGGGAACGGGTTCCTCACGTGAAACCGAGGGAGAAGAAGTCCGGGCCAGAAGGCACCTCTCGACTCAGCTCTTGTTACCTGAAGCTAACCCTTACTGCTCCTGGGGTGCCTAGGAACGCTAAGGGCTCCACACTGATTCGGCAGAAAGAAGCAGGTAAAGAATCCCAGCTTCAGCTCCTTCGCCTCTCCACAGGGTGGCAGCATTTTCAACTCTGCTTCAGGGCAAACGTGGGGAGTGAGTCCCAGCAGAATTCGGCGGCAGAAATGAGCCTGGGCAGAAGGTACCCGTCGACTCAACTCTTGTTTCGGGAAACTAGATCGGCTGTCCCGTGCGTGCGTGGAGTCCTAAGGGCCATCCACCCAACGCAAAGGAACAAAACTGTAGAGAACCCCTGCTTCAGCACAGATCGCCCTTCCTGAGCGTGAACTTCATCTATTGTGTGTTTTTGTGAAAGCATGAGAAATGGAAGCTAGACGTAACTCGGAGTGGGAAGCAGGCCTGTAAGGAAGGCTGCTGTCGACTCACGTCTTGTTTTAGGAGACTAGCACTGCTGTACCGTGTGTACTTGGATGCCTGGTTACCAGGCTGCTCAGAGCAAGAATCAATGCTATAGAATGACTGCGCTTTAGTTAACATTGCCGTTCCTGAAGCCAGAGGAATTTTACAGTGCTCGTGTTTGAGAGACTGGGGAAAGGGTGAAACGGAGTGAGCAACAGGCCGGTGCGGAAGGCTGCTCTCCACTTACCTCTTGTTTATGAGGCTAGTACCCTTTCTCCTTGGTGCCTGCAGGCAGGCCGAAAGCCAACCACCGATCTCAAAGGAATAACTCTGTAGAGAACTCCTGCTTCGGCGAAGATAGCCATGACTGAGGCTGGAAGCAATTTGCTGTGTGCACGCGTGAGCGCCCTGCAAGGGAGTCCAAAACCATTTCCCGTGTGAGACTCAGGCCCCGGCAGAAGGCAGAACCCAACTGCCCAGTTGTTTCCTGAAGCTACCACTGCGGTCCCACTTTTGCATGGAAGTCTCATCGCTAGCGTTCTATCTCGAAGAAACAACAGTGTAGAGAAAGCGTGCTTTAGCTACCGTCGACCTCTCTGGGGGAGGAAGCAGTTTGGTTTGTCCTGAGGGTGAGAGCCTGGGGACGGGTTCCATACGTAAAATCGTAAAATCGAGGGAGAAACAGGCCGGAGCAGATGGCAGCTCTCCACTCACCTCTTTATGAGGCTAGTACCGTTGCCCTTTGGTGCCTGCAGGCAGGCCTAAAGCCAACCACCGAACTCAAAGGAACACGTCTGTAGAGGATTCCTGCTTAGGCTAAAATAGCCATGCCTGAAGCTGGAAGCATTTTGCTGTGTGCATGCGTGAGCGCACTGCAAGGGAGTCCAAAACCATTTTCCGTGTGAGACTCAGGCCCCGGCAGAAGGCAGGACACGACTCCCCACTTGTTTCCTGAAGCTAGCGCTTCGGTCCCACTTTTGCATGGAAGTCTCATCGCTAGCGTTCTAACTCGAAGAAACAACAGTGCAGAGAAAGCGTGCTTTAGCTACCATCGACCTCTCTGTCGGAGGAAGCAGTGTAGGCTGTACTGTGTGAGAGCCTGGGGACGGGTTCCATACGTAAAATCGAGGGAGAAACAGGCCGGAGCCGAGGGCAGCTCTCAAATCACCTCTGGTTTACGAGGCTAGTACCATTGCCCCGGGTGCGCATGCAGGCTTAAAGACAGCCACTAACTCGGTAGACAATCCGTGCTTCAGCTAAAACAGCTGCTCCTGAGGGTGGAAGCATTTTGTTGGGTGCGTGCGTGAGAGCACTGCAAGGGTGTCCCAAACCTAATCCGAGGGAGCCTCAGGCCGCTGCACAAGGCAGCGCTCCACTCCGCACTTGTTTCATGAAGCTAGCACTGCGGCCCCACTTTTGCATGGAAGTCTAATCGCTTGCGCTCTAACTCGAAGAAACAACAGTGTACAGAAACCGTGCTTTAGCTACCATCCACCTCTCTGAGGGAGGAAGCAGTTTCCTGGCTACCGTGGGTGAGAGCCTGGGGAACGGGTTCCTTCCGAGAAGCCGATGGAGAAGAAGTCCAGGCCAGAAGGCACCTCTCGACTCAGCTCTTGTTACCTGGAGCTAACCCTACTGCCCCACGTGTGCACAGGAATGCTAAGTGCTCCACACTGAGTTGGCAGAAAGAAGCCAGTAAAGAATCCCAGCTTCAGCTCCTTCGCCTCTCCACAGGGTGGCAGCATTTTCAACTCTACTGGAGGGCGAACCTGGGGAAGGAGTCCCAGCAGAATTCCTAGGCAGAAAGAATCATGGGCAGAAGGCACCCATCGACTCAACTCTTGTTTCGGGAAACTAGATCGGCTGTCCCGTGTGTGCGAGCCTCGCTATTAGCTGCGCTGTTGTGGGCAGAAAGATTGCGGCCCAGTGTGCCAGCGGCCCCGAGGGCCAGGGCGGTCGGCCATTCTTTGTGCGGGGCAGAAGGAGCGAGACGCAGGGCGGGGCCCAGGGGCAAAGGGATGGTGGTCGGCAGGAAGGAAGAGAAGGCCCTGGGGCGCGGGAGCATAGCCCAGGGCGGGTGGGAGGAGGTGTAGGCGTGCCCACTCACGAGGTGGAGCCAGTTGTCCGGCGGCGGCTTGGGCAACCAGGGCGGCCCAAGGGAATGGCGAGGGCCGGGCGGCATGAGGGCCCCAAGGCCAGGAACGAGGGAGTGCACGCATGGGAGGCAGGGTGAACTCCCGCAAGCGCTCCCCCGCCCCAACCCCGCCCCAGTCCTCGCCACCTTCTCCCACTCCCTCCCTCCGTAGCGGCTGCCCTCTCTGCCGCCTCCGCCTCCACACCCCGTTCCCATCGCCCCCCAGCGAGCCCCGCTGGTTCCTGTGAGGGTGGGCCTTGTGGCTTGGAGTTGGAGGAGCTGGGTTGGAGCCGCCTGCCCCTGCAGCGGGTGGCTCCAGCGGGCCTGTGAACCGCCGTGGGGTGCGTGGGGGGTGAGGGGGCAGCGGGGCAGGGGGTGTCTGGAGGAAGGCTTGCTGGGCAAGGGGGGGCGGTGGTGGCACAGGGAGAAGAAGCGAGGCCGAAGGAGAAAGAAAAAAGCCAAGAAAGTAGCCTCAGAACCAGAGTGCAGGGCACCCGGGAACGGTCTCCCATCCAAGTCCTGACCGGACCCGACCCTGCTTAGCTTCCAAGAGCAGAAGAGATGCGCTGCCATCAGGCCGCTAGGGCCATAGCCCTGAGAGGCTGCTGCTACGACCCACAGCAGACTGCTCTGCGCCTCCGAGCCCCAGCGTGCTCCTCTCGTCAACCCCTCCGCCTGCCCTGGCCTTTGCTCCTGCGTGCCTGCGAGCCTGCCTTGGGGTGAGGCGCCTCCAGCATCTCAGAGTCGCAGAGGTCGCGGCGATCTCCCCAACTGTCTCTGGACTTCCCAGCTGGACCGCCCCCGCCGCCGCCGCTCCCGCCGCCACCTCCTCCTCCTCCTCCTCCTCCTCCGCCGCCGCCGCCGCCACCGCCGCTGCTGCGGTTTGGAACCCGAGATGCCTACGGGGGGCGTTCGGTCTTGGAGGCAGGCATGCGGAGTGTTCTCAGCGCCCCCAACTCCCCAACCAGAGCCCTGGGTCTAGCGTAGCAAGCCACCCCGCCTTGCTCAAAGGCAGCCCGAAGTCAAGGGCGCCACCAGAGACCCTGGGCAGCAGTCCACCGCTGTGGCCCCTCCCCAGCCAACCTTCCCCTGACACACCCCCCCCCCCCACGCACCCCCCATCACCAGGACAGGACTGAGAGATACCGGAGCCCGGCTGACATAGACAGACACACAGACACACAGGGAAAGACAGAGAGACACACGGAGCGGTAGTCGGAGCGAGAGAGGTAGAGAGAGACACGGGGAGACCGAGGATCCAACACACAGACCCGCACTGAACCCCTGAACAGACACACAGAGACCCTGACCTGGATGCGGATGGGGACACGGAAAGAGACGGACTCGCCGGTGCACGCAAGGGACCCAGACACACACCACACACACCGGAGGCTGTGTTGGCGAGGCAGCTAGCCTCTGGGGGTGTGGTGCAGCTTGGCCAGGTTTTGGCAAGCTGACCGCACCCTGGTGCTGCTAGAGGAGCCCCTCGGAGCGCCAGGAAGCACAGCCAAGTTGCCTGGAATCCCCTTCTGCTCCCATGCCTGCCCAGCAACCACACTGGCCTGACGGCACGCGGGGGACTCTTTCCTTGGTCTGGTCGTTTATTTGGGGGTACCCCTCGACGCCGTGGTGCCGGGCGCACCCCCACTGCCTCGCTGAGTGAGCGAGCCTCGCTGTTAGCTGCGCTGTTGTGGGGAGAAGGATTTCGGCCCAGGGTGCCAGCGGCCCCGAGGGCCAGGGCGGTCGGCCATCTTTGGTGCTGGGCTCCCATTTTCCGTGGGAGACTCCGGCCCTGGGAGAAGGCAGCACACCACTCCCCACTTGTTTCATGAAGCTAGCACTGCGGCCCCACGTTTGCACGGAAGTCTAATCGCTAGCGTTCTAACTCGAAGAAACAACACGGTAGAGAAACCGCGCTTTAGCTACCGTCGACCTCTCTGTGGGAGGAAGCAGTTTAGGGTGTACTGTGGGTGAGAGCCTGGGGACGGGTTCCGTTTCGTCAAATCGGGGGAGAGACAGGCCGGTACAGAGGGCAGCTCTCAACTCACATCATGGTGATGGGGCCGGTACCGTTGCCCCGGGTGTGCCGTGCAGGCTTGAAGACAGCCGCCTAACTCGAAGGAAAAGCTCGGTAGAGAATGCGTGCTTCAGCTAAAACAGCCGCTCCTGAGGCTGGTAGCAATTGGTTGTGTGCGTGCGTGAGAACACTGCAAGGCAGTCCCCAAGCTAATTCCGAGGGAGCCTCAGGCCGCTGCAGAAGGCAGCACGCGACTCCCCACTTGTTTCCTGAAGCTAGCACTGCGGCCCCACTTCTGCATGGAAGTCTACTCGCTTGCGTCTACCTCGAAGAAACAACAGTGTACAGAAACCGTGCTTTGGCTACCGTCGGCCTCTCTGTGGGAGGAAGCAGCTTACTCTGCACTGTGGGTGAGAGCCTGGGGACGGGTTCCATACGTAAACTCGATGGAGACACTGGCCGGTGCAGACGGAAGCTGTCAACTCACTCCTTGTTTACGAGGCTAGTGCCGTTGCCCCGTGCGTGCCTGCAGGCCTAAAGCCAAGCACCTAAGTCGAAGGACCAAGTCCGTAGAGAATTCCTGCTTCAGCGAAAATAGGCCTTCCTGAGGCTGGAAGCATTTTGCTGTGTGCCTGCGTGAGAGCACTTGCAAGGGAGTCCGGAGGCATTTTCCGAGTGAGACTCAGGCCCTGGCCGAAGGCAGCACACGACTCCCCTCTTGTCTCATGAGGCTAGCACTGCCGCCTCACTGTCGCATGGAAGCCTAATCGCTAGCGTTCGAACTCGAAGAGACAACACGGTAGAGCAACCGTGCTTTAGCTACCATCCACCTCTCTGAGGGAGGAAGCAGTTTCCAGGCTACCGTGGGTGAGAGCCTGGGGGAACGGGTTCCTCACGTGAAACCGAGGGAGAAGAAGTCCGGGCCAGAAGGCACCTCTCGACTCAGCTCTTGTTACCTGAAGCTAACCCTTACTGCTCCTGGGGTGCCTAGGAACGCTAAGGGCTCCACACTGATTCGGCAGAAAGAAGCAGGTAAAGAATCCCAGCTTCAGCTCCTTCGCCTCTCCACAGGGTGGCAGCATTTTCAACTCTGCTTCAGGGCAAACGTGGGGAGTGAGTCCCAGCAGAATTCGGCGGCAGAAATGAGCCTGGGCAGAAGGTACCCGTCGACTCAACTCTTGTTTCGGGAAACTAGATCGGCTGTCCCGTGCGTGCGTGGAGTCCTAAGGGCCATCCACCCAACGCAAAGGAACAAAACTGTAGAGAACCCCTGCTTCAGCACAGATCGCCCTTCCTGAGCGTGAACTTCATCTATTGTGTGTTTTTGTGAAAGCATGAGAAATGGAAGCTAGACGTAACTCGGAGTGGGAAGCAGGCCTGTAAGGAAGGCTGCTGTCGACTCACGTCTTGTTTTAGGAGACTAGCACTGCTGTACCGTGTGTACTTGGATGCCTGGTTACCAGGCTGCTCAGAGCAAGAATCAATGCTATAGAATGACTGCGCTTTAGTTAACATTGCCGTTCCTGAAGCCAGAGGAATTTTACAGTGCTCGTGTTTGAGAGACTGGGGAAAGGGTGAAACGGAGTGAGCAACAGGCCGGTGCGGAAGGCTGCTCTCCACTTACCTCTTGTTTATGAGGCTAGTACCCTTTCTCCTTGGTGCCTGCAGGCAGGCCGAAAGCCAACCACCGATCTCAAAGGAATAACTCTGTAGAGAACTCCTGCTTCGGCGAAGATAGCCATGACTGAGGCTGGAAGCAATTTGCTGTGTGCACGCGTGAGCGCCCTGCAAGGGAGTCCAAAACCATTTCCCGTGTGAGACTCAGGCCCCGGCAGAAGGCAGAACCCAACTGCCCAGTTGTTTCCTGAAGCTACCACTGCGGTCCCACTTTTGCATGGAAGTCTCATCGCTAGCGTTCTATCTCGAAGAAACAACAGTGTAGAGAAAGCGTGCTTTAGCTACCGTCGACCTCTCTGGGGGAGGAAGCAGTTTGGTTTGTCCTGAGGGTGAGAGCCTGGGGACGGGTTCCATACGTAAAATCGTAAAATCGAGGGAGAAACAGGCCGGAGCAGATGGCAGCTCTCCACTCACCTCTTTATGAGGCTAGTACCGTTGCCCTTTGGTGCCTGCAGGCAGGCCTAAAGCCAACCACCGAACTCAAAGGAACACGTCTGTAGAGGATTCCTGCTTAGGCTAAAATAGCCATGCCTGAAGCTGGAAGCATTTTGCTGTGTGCATGCGTGAGCGCACTGCAAGGGAGTCCAAAACCATTTTCCGTGTGAGACTCAGGCCCCGGCAGAAGGCAGGACACGACTCCCCACTTGTTTCCTGAAGCTAGCGCTTCGGTCCCACTTTTGCATGGAAGTCTCATCGCTAGCGTTCTAACTCGAAGAAACAACAGTGCAGAGAAAGCGTGCTTTAGCTACCATCGACCTCTCTGTCGGAGGAAGCAGTGTAGGCTGTACTGTGTGAGAGCCTGGGGACGGGTTCCATACGTAAAATCGAGGGAGAAACAGGCCGGAGCCGAGGGCAGCTCTCAAATCACCTCTGGTTTACGAGGCTAGTACCATTGCCCCGGGTGCGCATGCAGGCTTAAAGACAGCCACTAACTCGGTAGACAATCCGTGCTTCAGCTAAAACAGCTGCTCCTGAGGGTGGAAGCATTTTGTTGGGTGCGTGCGTGAGAGCACTGCAAGGGTGTCCCAAACCTAATCCGAGGGAGCCTCAGGCCGCTGCACAAGGCAGCGCTCCACTCCGCACTTGTTTCATGAAGCTAGCACTGCGGCCCCACTTTTGCATGGAAGTCTAATCGCTTGCGCTCTAACTCGAAGAAACAACAGTGTACAGAAACCGTGCTTTAGCTACCATCCACCTCTCTGAGGGAGGAAGCAGTTTCCTGGCTACCGTGGGTGAGAGCCTGGGGAACGGGTTCCTTCCGAGAAGCCGATGGAGAAGAAGTCCAGGCCAGAAGGCACCTCTCGACTCAGCTCTTGTTACCTGGAGCTAACCCTACTGCCCCACGTGTGCACAGGAATGCTAAGTGCTCCACACTGAGTTGGCAGAAAGAAGCCAGTAAAGAATCCCAGCTTCAGCTCCTTCGCCTCTCCACAGGGTGGCAGCATTTTCAACTCTACTGGAGGGCGAACCTGGGGAAGGAGTCCCAGCAGAATTCCTAGGCAGAAAGAATCATGGGCAGAAGGCACCCATCGACTCAACTCTTGTTTCGGGAAACTAGATCGGCTGTCCCGTGTGTGCGAGCCTCGCTATTAGCTGCGCTGTTGTGGGCAGAAAGATTGCGGCCCAGTGTGCCAGCGGCCCCGAGGGCCAGGGCGGTCGGCCATTCTTTGTGCTGGGCAGAAGGAGCGAGACGCAGGGCGGGGCCCAGGGGCAAAGGGATGGTGGTCGGCAGGAAGGAAGAGAAGGCCCTGGGGCGCGGAAGCGTAGCCCAGGGCGGGTGGGAGGAGGTGTAGGCGTGCCCACTCACGAGGTGGAGCCAGTTGTCCGGCGGCGGCTTGGGCAACCAGGGCGGCCCAAGGGAATGGCGAGGGCCGGGCGGCATGAGGGCCCCAAGGCCAGGAACGAGGGAGTGCACGCATGGGAGGCAGGGTGAACTCCCGCAAGCGCTCCCCCGCCCCAACCCCGCCCCAGTCCTCGCCACCTTCTCCCACTCCCTCCCTCCGTAGCGGCTGCCCTCTCTGCCGCCTCCGCCTCCACACCCCGTTCCCATCGCCCCCCAGCGAGCCCCGCTGGTTCCTGTGAGGGTGGGCCTTGTGGCTTGGAGTTGGAGGAGCTGGGTTGGAGCCGCCTGCCCCTGCAGCGGGTGGCTCCAGCGGGCCTGTGAACCGCCGTGGGGTGCGTGGGGGGTGAGGGGGCAGCGGGGCAGGGGGTGTCTGGAGGAAGGCTTGCTGGGCAAGGGGGGGCGGTGGTGGCACAGGGAGAAGAAGCGAGGCCGAAGGAGAAAGAAAAAAGCCAAGAAAGTAGCCTCAGAACCAGAGTCCAGGGCACCCGGGAACGGTCTCCCATCCAAGTCCTGACCGGACCCGACCCTGCTTAGCTTCCAAGAGCAGAAGAGATGCGCTGCCATCAGGCCGCTAGGGCCATAGCCCTGAGAGGCTGCTGCTACGACCCACAGCAGACTGCTCTGCGCCTCCGAGCCCCAGCGTGCTCCTCTCGTCAACCCCTCCGCCTGCCCTGGCCTTTGCTCCTGCGTGCCTGCGAGCCTGCCTTGGGGTGAGGCGCCTCCAGCATCTCAGAGTCGCAGAGGTCGCGGCGATCTCCCCAACTGTCTCTGGACTTCCCAGCTGGACCGCCCCCGCCGCCGCCGCTCCCGCCGCCACCTCCTCCTCCTCCTCCTCCTCCTCCGCCGCCGCCGCCGCCACCGCCGCTGCTGCGGTTTGGAACCCGAGATGCCTACGGGGGGCGTTCGGTCTTGGAGGCAGGCATGCGGAGTGTTCTCAGCGCCCCCAACTCCCCAACCAGAGCCCTGGGTCTAGCGTAGCAAGCCACCCCGCCTTGCTCAAAGGCAGCCCGAAGTCAAGGGCGCCACCAGAGACCCTGGGCAGCAGTCCACCGCTGTGGCCCCTCCCCAGCCAACCTTCCCCTGACACACCCCCCCCCCCACGCACCCCCCATCACCAGGACAGGACTGAGAGATACCGGAGCCCGGCTGACATAGACAGACACACAGACACACAGGGAAAGACAGAGAGACACACGGAGCGGTAGTCGGAGCGAGAGAGGTAGAGAGAGACACGGGGAGACCGAGGATCCAACACACAGACCCGCACTGAACCCCTGAACAGACACACAGAGACCCTGACCTGGATGCGGATGGGGACACGGAAAGAGACGGACTCGCCGGTGCACGCAAGGGACCCAGACACACACCACACACACCGGAGGCTGTGTTGGCGAGGCAGCTAGCCTCTGGGGGTGTGGTGCAGCTTGGCCAGGTTTTGGCAAGCTGACCGCGCCCTGGTGCTGCTAGAGGAGCCCCTCGGAGCGCCAGGAAGCACAGCCAAGTTGCCTGGAATCCCCTTCTGCTCCCATGCCTGCCCAGCAACCACACTGGCCTGACGGCACGCGGGGGACTCTTTCCTTGGTCTGGTCGTTTATTTGGGGGTACCCCTCGACGCCGTGGTGCCGGGCGCACCCCCACTGCCTCGCTGAGTGAGCGAGCCTCGCTGTTAGCTGCGCTGTTGTGGGGAGAAGGATTTCGGCCCAGGGTGCCAGCGGCCCCGAGGGCCAGGGCGGTCGGCCATCTTTGGTGCTGGGCTCCCATTTTCCGTGGGAGACTCCGGCCCTGGGAGAAGGCAGCACACCACTCCCCACTTGTTTCATGAAGCTAGCACTGCGGCCCCACGTTTGCACGGAAGTCTAATCGCTAGCGTTCTAACTCGAAGAAACAACACGGTAGAGAAACCGCGCTTTAGCTACCGTCGACCTCTCTGTGGGAGGAAGCAGTTTAGGGTGTACTGTGGGTGAGAGCCTGGGGACGGGTTCCGTTTCGTCAAATCGGGGGAGAGACAGGCCGGTACAGAGGGCAGCTCTCAACTCACATCATGGTGATGGGGCCGGTACCGTTGCCCCGGGTGTGCCGTGCAGGCTTGAAGACAGCCGCCTAACTCGAAGGAAAAGCTCGGTAGAGAATGCGTGCTTCAGCTAAAACAGCCGCTCCTGAGGCTGGTAGCAATTGGTTGTGTGCGTGCGTGAGAACACTGCAAGGCAGTCCCCAAGCTAATTCCGAGGGAGCCTCAGGCCGCTGCAGAAGGCAGCACGCGACTCCCCACTTGTTTCCTGAAGCTAGCACTGCGGCCCCACTTCTGCATGGAAGTCTACTCGCTTGCGTCTACCTCGAAGAAACAACAGTGTACAGAAACCGTGCTTTGGCTACCGTCGGCCTCTCTGTGGGAGGAAGCAGCTTACTCTGCACTGTGGGTGAGAGCCTGGGGACGGGTTCCATACGTAAACTCGATGGAGACACTGGCCGGTGCAGACGGAAGCTGTCAACTCACTCCTTGTTTACGAGGCTAGTGCCGTTGCCCCGTGCGTGCCTGCAGGCCTAAAGCCAAGCACCTAAGTCGAAGGACCAAGTCCGTAGAGAATTCCTGCTTCAGCGAAAATAGGCCTTCCTGAGGCTGGAAGCATTTTGCTGTGTGCCTGCGTGAGAGCACTTGCAAGGGAGTCCGGAGGCATTTTCCGAGTGAGACTCAGGCCCTGGCCGAAGGCAGCACACGACTCCCCTCTTGTCTCATGAGGCTAGCACTGCCGCCTCACTGTCGCATGGAAGCCTAATCGCTAGCGTTCGAACTCGAAGAGACAACACGGTAGAGCAACCGTGCTTTAGCTACCATCCACCTCTCTGAGGGAGGAAGCAGTTTCCAGGCTACCGTGGGTGAGAGCCTGGGGGAACGGGTTCCTCACGTGAAACCGAGGGAGAAGAAGTCCGGGCCAGAAGGCACCTCTCGACTCAGCTCTTGTTACCTGAAGCTAACCCTTACTGCTCCTGGGGTGCCTAGGAACGCTAAGGGCTCCACACTGATTCGGCAGAAAGAAGCAGGTAAAGAATCCCAGCTTCAGCTCCTTCGCCTCTCCACAGGGTGGCAGCATTTTCAACTCTGCTTCAGGGCAAACGTGGGGAGTGAGTCCCAGCAGAATTCGGCGGCAGAAATGAGCCTGGGCAGAAGGTACCCGTCGACTCAACTCTTGTTTCGGGAAACTAGATCGGCTGTCCCGTGCGTGCGTGGAGTCCTAAGGGCCATCCACCCAACGCAAAGGAACAAAACTGTAGAGAACCCCTGCTTCAGCACAGATCGCCCTTCCTGAGCGTGAACTTCATCTATTGTGTGTTTTTGTGAAAGCATGAGAAATGGAAGCTAGACGTAACTCGGAGTGGGAAGCAGGCCTGTAAGGAAGGCTGCTGTCGACTCACGTCTTGTTTTAGGAGACTAGCACTGCTGTACCGTGTGTACTTGGATGCCTGGTTACCAGGCTGCTCAGAGCAAGAATCAATGCTATAGAATGACTGCGCTTTAGTTAACATTGCCGTTCCTGAAGCCAGAGGAATTTTACAGTGCTCGTGTTTGAGAGACTGGGGAAAGGGTGAAACGGAGTGAGCAACAGGCCGGTGCGGAAGGCTGCTCTCCACTTACCTCTTGTTTATGAGGCTAGTACCCTTTCTCCTTGGTGCCTGCAGGCAGGCCGAAAGCCAACCACCGATCTCAAAGGAATAACTCTGTAGAGAACTCCTGCTTCGGCGAAGATAGCCATGACTGAGGCTGGAAGCAATTTGCTGTGTGCACGCGTGAGCGCCCTGCAAGGGAGTCCAAAACCATTTCCCGTGTGAGACTCAGGCCCCGGCAGAAGGCAGAACCCAACTGCCCAGTTGTTTCCTGAAGCTACCACTGCGGTCCCACTTTTGCATGGAAGTCTCATCGCTAGCGTTCTATCTCGAAGAAACAACAGTGTAGAGAAAGCGTGCTTTAGCTACCGTCGACCTCTCTGGGGGAGGAAGCAGTTTGGTTTGTCCTGAGGGTGAGAGCCTGGGGACGGGTTCCATACGTAAAATCGTAAAATCGAGGGAGAAACAGGCCGGAGCAGATGGCAGCTCTCCACTCACCTCTTTATGAGGCTAGTACCGTTGCCCTTTGGTGCCTGCAGGCAGGCCTAAAGCCAACCACCGAACTCAAAGGAACACGTCTGTAGAGGATTCCTGCTTATAAAATAGCCATGCCTGAAGCTGGAAGCATTTTGCTGTGTGCATGCGTGAGCGCACTGCAAGGGAGTCCAAAACCATTTTCCGTGTGAGACTCAGGCCCCGGCAGAAGGCAGGACACGACTCCCCACTTGTTTCCTGAAGCTAGCGCTTCGGTCCCACTTTTGCATGGAAGTCTCATCGCTAGCGTTCTAACTCGAAGAAACAACAGTGCAGAGAAAGCGTGCTTTAGCTACCATCGACCTCTCTGTCGGAGGAAGCAGTGTAGGCTGTACTGTGTGAGAGCCTGGGGACGGGTTCCATACGTAAAATCGAGGGAGAAACAGGCCGGAGCCGAGGGCAGCTCTCAAATCACCTCTGGTTTACGAGGCTAGTACCATTGCCCCGGGTGCGCATGCAGGCTTAAAGACAGCCACTAACTCGGTAGACAATCCGTGCTTCAGCTAAAACAGCTGCTCCTGAGGGTGGAAGCATTTTGTTGGGTGCGTGCGTGAGAGCACTGCAAGGGTGTCCCAAACCTAATCCGAGGGAGCCTCAGGCCGCTGCACAAGGCAGCGCTCCACTCCGCACTTGTTTCATGAAGCTAGCACTGCGGCCCCACTTTTGCATGGAAGTCTAATCGCTTGCGCTCTAACTCGAAGAAACAACAGTGTACAGAAACCGTGCTTTAGCTACCATCCACCTCTCTGAGGGAGGAAGCAGTTTCCTGGCTACCGTGGGTGAGAGCCTGGGGAACGGGTTCCTTCCGAGAAGCCGATGGAGAAGAAGTCCAGGCCAGAAGGCACCTCTCGACTCAGCTCTTGTTACCTGGAGCTAACCCTACTGCCCCACGTGTGCACAGGAATGCTAAGTGCTCCACACTGAGTTGGCAGAAAGAAGCCAGTAAAGAATCCCAGCTTCAGCTCCTTCGCCTCTCCACAGGGTGGCAGCATTTTCAACTCTACTGGAGGGCGAACCTGGGGAAGGAGTCCCAGCAGAATTCCTAGGCAGAAAGAATCATGGGCAGAAGGCACCCATCGACTCAACTCTTGTTTCGGGAAACTAGATCGGCTGTCCCGTGTGTGCGAGCCTCGCTATTAGCTGCGCTGTTGTGGGCAGAAAGATTGCGGCCCAGTGTGCCAGCGGCCCCGAGGGCCAGGGCGGTCGGCCATTCTTTGTGCGGGGCAGAAGGAGCGAGACGCAGGGCGGGGCCCAGGGGCAAAGGGATGGTGGTCGGCAGGAAGGAAGAGAAGGCCCTGGGGCGCGGGAGCGTAGCCCAGGGCGGGTGGGAGGAGGTGTAGGCGTGCCCACTCACGAGGTGGAGCCGGTTGTCCGGCGGCGGCTTGGGCAACCAGGGCGGCCCAAGGGAATGGCGAGGGCCGGGCGGCATGAGGGCCCCAAGGCCAGGAACGAGGGAGTGCACGCATGGGAGGCAGGGTGAACTCCCGCAAGCGCTCCCCCGCCCCAACCCCGCCCCAGTCCTCGCCACCTTCTCCCACTCCCTCCCTCCGTAGCGGCTGCCCTCTCTGCCGCCTCCGCCTCCACACCCCGTTCCCATCGCCCCCCAGCGAGCCCCGCTGGTTCCTGTGAGGGTGGGCCTTGTGGCTTGGAGTTGGAGGAGCTGGGTTGGAGCCGCCTGCCCCTGCAGCGGGTGGCTCCAGCGGGCCTGTGAACCGCCGTGGGGTGCGTGGGGGGTGAGGGGGCAGCGGGGCAGGGGGTGTCTGGAGGAAGGCTTGCTGGGCAAGGGGGGGCGGTGGTGGCACAGGGAGAAGAAGCGAGGCCGAAGGAGAAAGAAAAAAGCCAAGAAAGTAGCCTCAGAACCAGAGCACAGGGCACCCGGGAACGGTCTCCCATCCAAGTCCTGACCGGACCCGACCCTGCTTAGCTTCCAAGAGCAGAAGAGATGCGCTGCCATCAGGCCGCTAGGGCCATAGCCCTGAGAGGCTGCTGCTACGACCCACAGCAGACTGCTCTGCGCCTCCGAGCCCCAGCGTGCTCCTCTCGTCAACCCCTCCGCCTGCCCTGGCCTTTGCTCCTGCGTGCCTGCGAGCCTGCCTTGGGGTGAGGCGCCTCCAGCATCTCAGAGTCGCAGAGGTCGCGGCGATCTCCCCAACTGTCTCTGGACTTCCCAGCTGGACCGCCCCCGCCGCCGCCGCTCCCGCCGCCACCTCCTCCTCCTCCTCCTCCTCCTCCGCCGCCGCCGCCGCCACCGCCGCTGCTGCGGTTTGGAACCCGAGATGCCTACGGGGGGCGTTCGGTCTTGGAGGCAGGCATGCGGAGTGTTCTCAGCGCCCCCAACTCCCCAACCAGAGCCCTGGGTCTAGCGTAGCAAGCCACCCCGCCTTGCTCAAAGGCAGCCCGAAGTCAAGGGCGCCACCAGAGACCCTGGGCAGCAGTCCACCGCTGTGGCCCCTCCCCAGCCAACCTTCCCCTGACACACCCCCCCCCCCCACGCACCCCCCATCACCAGGACAGGACTGAGAGATACCGGAGCCCGGCTGACATAGACAGACACACAGACACACAGGGAAAGACAGAGAGACACACGGAGCGGTAGTCGGAGCGAGAGAGGTAGAGAGAGACACGGGGAGACCGAGGATCCAACACACAGACCCGCACTGAACCCCTGAACAGACACACAGAGACCCTGACCTGGATGCGGATGGGGACACGGAAAGAGACGGACTCGCCGGTGCACGCAAGGGACCCAGACACACACCACACACACCGGAGGCTGTGTTGGCGAGGCAGCTAGCCTCTGGGGGTGTGGTGCAGCTTGGCCAGGTTTTGGCAAGCTGACCGCGCCCTGGTGCTGCTAGAGGAGCCCCTCGGAGCGCCAGGAAGCACAGCCAAGTTGCCTGGAATCCCCTTCTGCTCCCATGCCTGCCCAGCAACCACACTGGCCTGACGGCACGCGGGGGACTCTTTCCTTGGTCTGGTCGTTTATTTGGGGGTACCCCTCGACGCCGTGGTGCCGGGCGCACCCCCACTGCCTCGCTGAGTGAGCGAGCCTCGCTGTTAGCTGCGCTGTTGTGGGGAGAAGGATTTCGGCCCAGGGTGCCAGCGGCCCCGAGGGCCAGGGCGGTCGGCCATCTTTGGTGCTGGGCTCCCATTTTCCGTGGGAGACTCCGGCCCTGGGAGAAGGCAGCACACCACTCCCCACTTGTTTCATGAAGCTAGCACTGCGGCCCCACGTTTGCACGGAAGTCTAATCGCTAGCGTTCTAACTCGAAGAAACAACACGGTAGAGAAACCGCGCTTTAGCTACCGTCGACCTCTCTGTGGGAGGAAGCAGTTTAGGGTGTACTGTGGGTGAGAGCCTGGGGACGGGTTCCGTTTCGTCAAATCGGGGGAGAGACAGGCCGGTACAGAGGGCAGCTCTCAACTCACATCATGGTGATGGGGCCGGTACCGTTGCCCCGGGTGTGCCGTGCAGGCTTGAAGACAGCCGCCTAACTCGAAGGAAAAGCTCGGTAGAGAATGCGTGCTTCAGCTAAAACAGCCGCTCCTGAGGCTGGTAGCAATTGGTTGTGTGCGTGCGTGAGAACACTGCAAGGCAGTCCCCAAGCTAATTCCGAGGGAGCCTCAGGCCGCTGCAGAAGGCAGCACGCGACTCCCCACTTGTTTCCTGAAGCTAGCACTGCGGCCCCACTTCTGCATGGAAGTCTACTCGCTTGCGTCTACCTCGAAGAAACAACAGTGTACAGAAACCGTGCTTTGGCTACCGTCGGCCTCTCTGTGGGAGGAAGCAGCTTACTCTGCACTGTGGGTGAGAGCCTGGGGACGGGTTCCATACGTAAACTCGATGGAGACACTGGCCGGTGCAGACGGAAGCTGTCAACTCACTCCTTGTTTACGAGGCTAGTGCCGTTGCCCCGTGCGTGCCTGCAGGCCTAAAGCCAAGCACCTAAGTCGAAGGACCAAGTCCGTAGAGAATTCCTGCTTCAGCGAAAATAGGCCTTCCTGAGGCTGGAAGCATTTTGCTGTGTGCCTGCGTGAGAGCACTTGCAAGGGAGTCCGGAGGCATTTTCCGAGTGAGACTCAGGCCCTGGCCGAAGGCAGCACACGACTCCCCTCTTGTCTCATGAGGCTAGCACTGCCGCCTCACTGTCGCATGGAAGCCTAATCGCTAGCGTTCGAACTCGAAGAGACAACACGGTAGAGCAACCGTGCTTTAGCTACCATCCACCTCTCTGAGGGAGGAAGCAGTTTCCAGGCTACCGTGGGTGAGAGCCTGGGGGAACGGGTTCCTCACGTGAAACCGAGGGAGAAGAAGTCCGGGCCAGAAGGCACCTCTCGACTCAGCTCTTGTTACCTGAAGCTAACCCTTACTGCTCCTGGGGTGCCTAGGAACGCTAAGGGCTCCACACTGATTCGGCAGAAAGAAGCAGGTAAAGAATCCCAGCTTCAGCTCCTTCGCCTCTCCACAGGGTGGCAGCATTTTCAACTCTGCTTCAGGGCAAACGTGGGGAGTGAGTCCCAGCAGAATTCGGCGGCAGAAATGAGCCTGGGCAGAAGGTACCCGTCGACTCAACTCTTGTTTCGGGAAACTAGATCGGCTGTCCCGTGCGTGCGTGGAGTCCTAAGGGCCATCCACCCAACGCAAAGGAACAAAACTGTAGAGAACCCCTGCTTCAGCACAGATCGCCCTTCCTGAGCGTGAACTTCATCTATTGTGTGTTTTTGTGAAAGCATGAGAAATGGAAGCTAGACGTAACTCGGAGTGGGAAGCAGGCCTGTAAGGAAGGCTGCTGTCGACTCACGTCTTGTTTTAGGAGACTAGCACTGCTGTACCGTGTGTACTTGGATGCCTGGTTACCAGGCTGCTCAGAGCAAGAATCAATGCTATAGAATGACTGCGCTTTAGTTAACATTGCCGTTCCTGAAGCCAGAGGAATTTTACAGTGCTCGTGTTTGAGAGACTGGGGAAAGGGTGAAACGGAGTGAGCAACAGGCCGGTGCGGAAGGCTGCTCTCCACTTACCTCTTGTTTATGAGGCTAGTACCCTTTCTCCTTGGTGCCTGCAGGCAGGCCGAAAGCCAACCACCGATCTCAAAGGAATAACTCTGTAGAGAACTCCTGCTTCGGCGAAGATAGCCATGACTGAGGCTGGAAGCAATTTGCTGTGTGCACGCGTGAGCGCCCTGCAAGGGAGTCCAAAACCATTTCCCGTGTGAGACTCAGGCCCCGGCAGAAGGCAGAACCCAACTGCCCAGTTGTTTCCTGAAGCTACCACTGCGGTCCCACTTTTGCATGGAAGTCTCATCGCTAGCGTTCTATCTCGAAGAAACAACAGTGTAGAGAAAGCGTGCTTTAGCTACCGTCGACCTCTCTGGGGGAGGAAGCAGTTTGGTTTGTCCTGAGGGTGAGAGCCTGGGGACGGGTTCCATACGTAAAATCGTAAAATCGAGGGAGAAACAGGCCGGAGCAGATGGCAGCTCTCCACTCACCTCTTTATGAGGCTAGTACCGTTGCCCTTTGGTGCCTGCAGGCAGGCCTAAAGCCAACCACCGAACTCAAAGGAACACGTCTGTAGAGGATTCCTGCTTAGGCTAAAATAGCCATGCCTGAAGCTGGAAGCATTTTGCTGTGTGCATGCGTGAGCGCACTGCAAGGGAGTCCAAAACCATTTTCCGTGTGAGACTCAGGCCCCGGCAGAAGGCAGGACACGACTCCCCACTTGTTTCCTGAAGCTAGCGCTTCGGTCCCACTTTTGCATGGAAGTCTCATCGCTAGCGTTCTAACTCGAAGAAACAACAGTGCAGAGAAAGCGTGCTTTAGCTACCATCGACCTCTCTGTCGGAGGAAGCAGTGTAGGCTGTACTGTGTGAGAGCCTGGGGACGGGTTCCATACGTAAAATCGAGGGAGAAACAGGCCGGAGCCGAGGGCAGCTCTCAAATCACCTCTGGTTTACGAGGCTAGTACCATTGCCCCGGGTGCGCATGCAGGCTTAAAGACAGCCACTAACTCGGTAGACAATCCGTGCTTCAGCTAAAACAGCTGCTCCTGAGGGTGGAAGCATTTTGTTGGGTGCGTGCGTGAGAGCACTGCAAGGGTGTCCCAAACCTAATCCGAGGGAGCCTCAGGCCGCTGCACAAGGCAGCGCTCCACTCCGCACTTGTTTCATGAAGCTAGCACTGCGGCCCCACTTTTGCATGGAAGTCTAATCGCTTGCGCTCTAACTCGAAGAAACAACAGTGTACAGAAACCGTGCTTTAGCTACCATCCACCTCTCTGAGGGAGGAAGCAGTTTCCTGGCTACCGTGGGTGAGAGCCTGGGGAACGGGTTCCTTCCGAGAAGCCGATGGAGAAGAAGTCCAGGCCAGAAGGCACCTCTCGACTCAGCTCTTGTTACCTGGAGCTAACCCTACTGCCCCACGTGTGCACAGGAATGCTAAGTGCTCCACACTGAGTTGGCAGAAAGAAGCCAGTAAAGAATCCCAGCTTCAGCTCCTTCGCCTCTCCACAGGGTGGCAGCATTTTCAACTCTACTGGAGGGCGAACCTGGGGAAGGAGTCCCAGCAGAATTCCTAGGCAGAAAGAATCATGGGCAGAAGGCACCCATCGACTCAACTCTTGTTTCGGGAAACTAGATCGGCTGTCCCGTGTGTGCGAGCCTCGCTATTAGCTGCGCTGTTGTGGGCAGAAAGATTGCGGCCCAGTGTGCCAGCGGCCCCGAGGGCCAGGGCGGTCGGCCATTCTTTGTGCTGGGCAGAAGGAGCGAGACGCAGGGCGGGGCCCAGGGGCAAAGGGATGGTGGTCGGCAGGAAGGAAGAGAAGGCCCTGGGGCGCGGGAGCGTAGCCCAGGGCGGGTGGGAGGAGGTGTAGGCGTGCCCACTCACCAGGTGGAGCCGGTTGTCCGGCGGCGGCTTGGGCAACCAGGGCGGCCCAAGGGAATGGCGAGGGCCGGGCGGCATGAGGGCCCCAAGGCCAGGAACGAGGGAGTGCACGCATGGGAGGCAGGGTGAACTCCCGCAAGCGCTCCCCCGCCCCAACCCCGCCCCAGTCCTCGCCACCTTCTCCCACTCCCTCCCTCCGTAGCGGCTGCCCTCTCTGCCGCCTCCGCCTCCACACCCCGTTCCCATCGCCCCCCAGCGAGCCCCGCTGGTTCCTGTGAGGGTGGGCCTTGTGGCTTGGAGTTGGAGGAGCTGGGTTGGAGCCGCCTGCCCCTGCAGCGGGTGGCTCCAGCGGGCCTGTGAACCGCCGTGGGGTGCGTGGGGGGTGAGGGGGCAGCGGGGCAGGGGGTGTCTGGAGGAAGGCTTGCTGGGCAAGGGGGGGCGGTGGTGGCACAGGGAGAAGAAGCGAGGCCGAAGGAGAAAGAAAAAAGCCAAGAAAGTAGCCTCAGAACCAGAGCGCAGGGCACCCGGGAACGGTCTCCCATCCAAGTCCTGACCGGACCCGACCCTGCTTAGCTTCCAAGAGCAGAAGAGATGCGCTGCCATCAGGCCGCTAGGGCCATAGCCCTGAGAGGCTGCTGCTACGACCCACAGCAGACTGCTCTGCGCCTCCGAGCCCCAGCGTGCTCCTCTCGTCAACCCCTCCGCCTGCCCTGGCCTTTGCTCCTGCGTGCCTGCGAGCCTGCCTTGGGGTGAGGCGCCTCCAGCATCTCAGAGTCGCAGAGGTCGCGGCGATCTCCCCAACTGTCTCTGGACTTCCCAGCTGGACCGCCCCCGCCGCCGCCGCTCCCGCCGCCACCTCCTCCTCCTCCTCCTCCTCCTCCGCCGCCGCCGCCGCCACCGCCGCTGCTGCGGTTTGGAACCCGAGATGCCTACGGGGGGCGTTCGGTCTTGGAGGCAGGCATGCGGAGTGTTCTCAGCGCCCCCAACTCCCCAACCAGAGCCCTGGGTCTAGCGTAGCAAGCCACCCCGCCTTGCTCAAAGGCAGCCCGAAGTCAAGGGCGCCACCAGAGACCCTGGGCAGCAGTCCACCGCTGTGGCCCCTCCCCAGCCAACCTTCCCCTGACACACCCCCCCCCCCCACGCACCCCCCATCACCAGGACAGGACTGAGAGATACCGGAGCCCGGCTGACATAGACAGACACACAGACACACAGGGAAAGACAGAGAGACACACGGAGCGGTAGTCGGAGCGAGAGAGGTAGAGAGAGACACGGGGAGACCGAGGATCCAACACACAGACCCGCACTGAACCCCTGAACAGACACACAGAGACCCTGACCTGGATGCGGATGGGGACACGGAAAGAGACGGACTCGCCGGTGCACGCAAGGGACCCAGACACACACCACACACACCGGAGGCTGTGTTGGCGAGGCAGCTAGCCTCTGGGGGTGTGGTGCAGCTTGGCCAGGTTTTGGCAAGCTGACCGCGCCCTGGTGCTGCTAGAGGAGCCCCTCGGAGCGCCAGGAAGCACAGCCAAGTTGCCTGGAATCCCCTTCTGCTCCCATGCCTGCCCAGCAACCACACTGGCCTGACGGCACGCGGGGGACTCTTTCCTTGGTCTGGTCGTTTATTTGGGGGTACCCCTCGACGCCGTGGTGCCGGGCGCACCCCCACTGCCTCGCTGAGTGAGCGAGCCTCGCTGTTAGCTGCGCTGTTGTGGGGAGAAGGATTTCGGCCCAGGGTGCCAGCGGCCCCGAGGGCCAGGGCGGTCGGCCATCTTTGGTGCTGGGCTCCCATTTTCCGTGGGAGACTCCGGCCCTGGGAGAAGGCAGCACACCACTCCCCACTTGTTTCATGAAGCTAGCACTGCGGCCCCACGTTTGCACGGAAGTCTAATCGCTAGCGTTCTAACTCGAAGAAACAACACGGTAGAGAAACCGCGCTTTAGCTACCGTCGACCTCTCTGTGGGAGGAAGCAGTTTAGGGTGTACTGTGGGTGAGAGCCTGGGGACGGGTTCCGTTTCGTCAAATCGGGGGAGAGACAGGCCGGTACAGAGGGCAGCTCTCAACTCACATCATGGTGATGGGGCCGGTACCGTTGCCCCGGGTGTGCCGTGCAGGCTTGAAGACAGCCGCCTAACTCGAAGGAAAAGCTCGGTAGAGAATGCGTGCTTCAGCTAAAACAGCCGCTCCTGAGGCTGGTAGCAATTGGTTGTGTGCGTGCGTGAGAACACTGCAAGGCAGTCCCCAAGCTAATTCCGAGGGAGCCTCAGGCCGCTGCAGAAGGCAGCACGCGACTCCCCACTTGTTTCCTGAAGCTAGCACTGCGGCCCCACTTCTGCATGGAAGTCTACTCGCTTGCGTCTACCTCGAAGAAACAACAGTGTACAGAAACCGTGCTTTGGCTACCGTCGGCCTCTCTGTGGGAGGAAGCAGCTTACTCTGCACTGTGGGTGAGAGCCTGGGGACGGGTTCCATACGTAAACTCGATGGAGACACTGGCCGGTGCAGACGGAAGCTGTCAACTCACTCCTTGTTTACGAGGCTAGTGCCGTTGCCCCGTGCGTGCCTGCAGGCCTAAAGCCAAGCACCTAAGTCGAAGGACCAAGTCCGTAGAGAATTCCTGCTTCAGCGAAAATAGGCCTTCCTGAGGCTGGAAGCATTTTGCTGTGTGCCTGCGTGAGAGCACTTGCAAGGGAGTCCGGAGGCATTTTCCGAGTGAGACTCAGGCCCTGGCCGAAGGCAGCACACGACTCCCCTCTTGTCTCATGAGGCTAGCACTGCCGCCTCACTGTCGCATGGAAGCCTAATCGCTAGCGTTCGAACTCGAAGAGACAACACGGTAGAGCAACCGTGCTTTAGCTACCATCCACCTCTCTGAGGGAGGAAGCAGTTTCCAGGCTACCGTGGGTGAGAGCCTGGGGGAACGGGTTCCTCACGTGAAACCGAGGGAGAAGAAGTCCGGGCCAGAAGGCACCTCTCGACTCAGCTCTTGTTACCTGAAGCTAACCCTTACTGCTCCTGGGGTGCCTAGGAACGCTAAGGGCTCCACACTGATTCGGCAGAAAGAAGCAGGTAAAGAATCCCAGCTTCAGCTCCTTCGCCTCTCCACAGGGTGGCAGCATTTTCAACTCTGCTTCAGGGCAAACGTGGGGAGTGAGTCCCAGCAGAATTCGGCGGCAGAAATGAGCCTGGGCAGAAGGTACCCGTCGACTCAACTCTTGTTTCGGGAAACTAGATCGGCTGTCCCGTGCGTGCGTGGAGTCCTAAGGGCCATCCACCCAACGCAAAGGAACAAAACTGTAGAGAACCCCTGCTTCAGCACAGATCGCCCTTCCTGAGCGTGAACTTCATCTATTGTGTGTTTTTGTGAAAGCATGAGAAATGGAAGCTAGACGTAACTCGGAGTGGGAAGCAGGCCTGTAAGGAAGGCTGCTGTCGACTCACGTCTTGTTTTAGGAGACTAGCACTGCTGTACCGTGTGTACTTGGATGCCTGGTTACCAGGCTGCTCAGAGCAAGAATCAATGCTATAGAATGACTGCGCTTTAGTTAACATTGCCGTTCCTGAAGCCAGAGGAATTTTACAGTGCTCGTGTTTGAGAGACTGGGGAAAGGGTGAAACGGAGTGAGCAACAGGCCGGTGCGGAAGGCTGCTCTCCACTTACCTCTTGTTTATGAGGCTAGTACCCTTTCTCCTTGGTGCCTGCAGGCAGGCCGAAAGCCAACCACCGATCTCAAAGGAATAACTCTGTAGAGAACTCCTGCTTCGGCGAAGATAGCCATGACTGAGGCTGGAAGCAATTTGCTGTGTGCACGCGTGAGCGCCCTGCAAGGGAGTCCAAAACCATTTCCCGTGTGAGACTCAGGCCCCGGCAGAAGGCAGAACCCAACTGCCCAGTTGTTTCCTGAAGCTACCACTGCGGTCCCACTTTTGCATGGAAGTCTCATCGCTAGCGTTCTATCTCGAAGAAACAACAGTGTAGAGAAAGCGTGCTTTAGCTACCGTCGACCTCTCTGGGGGAGGAAGCAGTTTGGTTTGTCCTGAGGGTGAGAGCCTGGGGACGGGTTCCATACGTAAAATCGTAAAATCGAGGGAGAAACAGGCCGGAGCAGATGGCAGCTCTCCACTCACCTCTTTATGAGGCTAGTACCGTTGCCCTTTGGTGCCTGCAGGCAGGCCTAAAGCCAACCACCGAACTCAAAGGAACACGTCTGTAGAGGATTCCTGCTTAGGCTAAAATAGCCATGCCTGAAGCTGGAAGCATTTTGCTGTGTGCATGCGTGAGCGCACTGCAAGGGAGTCCAAAACCATTTTCCGTGTGAGACTCAGGCCCCGGCAGAAGGCAGGACACGACTCCCCACTTGTTTCCTGAAGCTAGCGCTTCGGTCCCACTTTTGCATGGAAGTCTCATCGCTAGCGTTCTAACTCGAAGAAACAACAGTGCAGAGAAAGCGTGCTTTAGCTACCATCGACCTCTCTGTCGGAGGAAGCAGTGTAGGCTGTACTGTGTGAGAGCCTGGGGACGGGTTCCATACGTAAAATCGAGGGAGAAACAGGCCGGAGCCGAGGGCAGCTCTCAAATCACCTCTGGTTTACGAGGCTAGTACCATTGCCCCGGGTGCGCATGCAGGCTTAAAGACAGCCACTAACTCGGTAGACAATCCGTGCTTCAGCTAAAACAGCTGCTCCTGAGGGTGGAAGCATTTTGTTGGGTGCGTGCGTGAGAGCACTGCAAGGGTGTCCCAAACCTAATCCGAGGGAGCCTCAGGCCGCTGCACAAGGCAGCGCTCCACTCCGCACTTGTTTCATGAAGCTAGCACTGCGGCCCCACTTTTGCATGGAAGTCTAATCGCTTGCGCTCTAACTCGAAGAAACAACAGTGTACAGAAACCGTGCTTTAGCTACCATCCACCTCTCTGAGGGAGGAAGCAGTTTCCTGGCTACCGTGGGTGAGAGCCTGGGGAACGGGTTCCTTCCGAGAAGCCGATGGAGAAGAAGTCCAGGCCAGAAGGCACCTCTCGACTCAGCTCTTGTTACCTGGAGCTAACCCTACTGCCCCACGTGTGCACAGGAATGCTAAGTGCTCCACACTGAGTTGGCAGAAAGAAGCCAGTAAAGAATCCCAGCTTCAGCTCCTTCGCCTCTCCACAGGGTGGCAGCATTTTCAACTCTACTGGAGGGCGAACCTGGGGAAGGAGTCCCAGCAGAATTCCTAGGCAGAAAGAATCATGGGCAGAAGGCACCCATCGACTCAACTCTTGTTTCGGGAAACTAGATCGGCTGTCCCGTGTGTGCGAGCCTCGCTATTAGCTGCGCTGTTGTGGGCAGAAAGATTGCGGCCCAGTGTGCCAGCGGCCCCGAGGGCCAGGGCGGTCGGCCATTCTTTGTGCTGGGCAGAAGGAGCGAGACGCAGGGCGGGGCCCAGGGGCAAAGGGATGGTGGTCGGCAGGAAGGAAGAGAAGGCCCTGGGGCGCGGGAGCGTAGCCCAGGGCGGGTGGGAGGAGGTGTAGGCGTGCCCACTCACCAGGTGGAGCCGGTTGTCCGGCGGCGGCTTGGGCAACCAGGGCGGCCCAAGGGAATGGCGAGGGCCGGGCGGCATGAGGGCCCCAAGGCCAGGAACGAGGGAGTGCACGCATGGGAGGCAGGGTGAACTCCCGCAAGCGCTCCCCCGCCCCAACCCCGCCCCAGTCCTCGCCACCTTCTCCCACTCCCTCCCTCCGTAGCGGCTGCCCTCTCTGCCGCCTCCGCCTCCACACCCCGTTCCCATCGCCCCCCAGCGAGCCCCGCTGGTTCCTGTGAGGGTGGGCCTTGTGGCTTGGAGTTGGAGGAGCTGGGTTGGAGCCGCCTGCCCCTGCAGCGGGTGGCTCCAGCGGGCCTGTGAACCGCCGTGGGGTGCGTGGGGGGTGAGGGGGCAGCGGGGCAGGGGGTGTCTGGAGGAAGGCTTGCTGGGCAAGGGGGGGCGGTGGTGGCACAGGGAGAAGAAGCGAGGCCGAAGGAGAAAGAAAAAAGCCAAGAAAGTAGCCTCAGAACCAGAGCACAGGGCACCCGGGAACGGTCTCCCATCCAAGTCCTGACCGGACCCGACCCTGCTTAGCTTCCAAGAGCAGAAGAGATGCGCTGCCATCAGGCCGCTAGGGCCATAGCCCTGAGAGGCTGCTGCTACGACCCACAGCAGACTGCTCTGCGCCTCCGAGCCCCAGCGTGCTCCTCTCGTCAACCCCTCCGCCTGCCCTGGCCTTTGCTCCTGCGTGCCTGCGAGCCTGCCTTGGGGTGAGGCGCCTCCAGCATCTCAGAGTCGCAGAGGTCGCGGCGATCTCCCCAACTGTCTCTGGACTTCCCAGCTGGACCGCCCCCGCCGCCGCCGCTCCCGCCGCCGCCTCCTCCTCCTCCTCCTCCTCCTCCGCCGCCGCCGCCGCCACCGCCGCTGCTGCGGTTTGGAACCCGAGATGCCTACGGGGGGCGTTCGGTCTTGGAGGCAGGCATGCGGAGTGTTCTCAGCGCCCCCAACTCCCCAACCAGAGCCCTGGGTCTAGCGTAGCAAGCCACCCCGCCTTGCTCAAAGGCAGCCCGAAGTCAAGGGCGCCACCAGAGACCCTGGGCAGCAGTCCACCGCTGTGGCCCCTCCCCAGCCAACCTTCCCCTGACACACCCCCCCCCCCCACGCACCCCCCATCACCAGGACAGGACTGAGAGATACCGGAGCCCGGCTGACATAGACAGACACACAGACACACAGGGAAAGACAGAGAGACACACGGAGCGGTAGTCGGAGCGAGAGAGGTAGAGAGAGACACGGGGAGACCGAGGATCCAACACACAGACCCGCACTGAACCCCTGAACAGACACACAGAGACCCTGACCTGGATGCGGATGGGGACACGGAAAGAGACGGACTCGCCGGTGCACGCAAGGGACCCAGACACACACCACACACACCGGAGGCTGTGTTGGCGAGGCAGCTAGCCTCTGGGGGTGTGGTGCAGCTTGGCCAGGTTTTGGCAAGCTGACCGCGCCCTGGTGCTGCTAGAGGAGCCCCTCGGAGCGCCAGGAAGCACAGCCAAGTTGCCTGGAATCCCCTTCTGCTCCCATGCCTGCCCAGCAACCACACTGGCCTGACGGCACGCGGGGGACTCTTTCCTTGGTCTGGTCGTTTATTTGGGGGTACCCCTCGACGCCGTGGTGCCGGGCGCACCCCCACTGCCTCGCTGAGTGAGCGAGCCTCGCTGTTAGCTGCGCTGTTGTGGGGAGAAGGATTTCGGCCCAGGGTGCCAGCGGCCCCGAGGGCCAGGGCGGTCGGCCATCTTTGGTGCTGGGCTCCCATTTTCCGTGGGAGACTCCGGCCCTGGGAGAAGGCAGCACACCACTCCCCACTTGTTTCATGAAGCTAGCACTGCGGCCCCACGTTTGCACGGAAGTCTAATCGCTAGCGTTCTAACTCGAAGAAACAACACGGTAGAGAAACCGCGCTTTAGCTACCGTCGACCTCTCTGTGGGAGGAAGCAGTTTAGGGTGTACTGTGGGTGAGAGCCTGGGGACGGGTTCCGTTTCGTCAAATCGGGGGAGAGACAGGCCGGTACAGAGGGCAGCTCTCAACTCACATCATGGTGATGGGGCCGGTACCGTTGCCCCGGGTGTGCCGTGCAGGCTTGAAGACAGCCGCCTAACTCGAAGGAAAAGCTCGGTAGAGAATGCGTGCTTCAGCTAAAACAGCCGCTCCTGAGGCTGGTAGCAATTGGTTGTGTGCGTGCGTGAGAACACTGCAAGGCAGTCCCCAAGCTAATTCCGAGGGAGCCTCAGGCCGCTGCAGAAGGCAGCACGCGACTCCCCACTTGTTTCCTGAAGCTAGCACTGCGGCCCCACTTCTGCATGGAAGTCTACTCGCTTGCGTCTACCTCGAAGAAACAACAGTGTACAGAAACCGTGCTTTGGCTACCGTCGGCCTCTCTGTGGGAGGAAGCAGCTTACTCTGCACTGTGGGTGAGAGCCTGGGGACGGGTTCCATACGTAAACTCGATGGAGACACTGGCCGGTGCAGACGGAAGCTGTCAACTCACTCCTTGTTTACGAGGCTAGTGCCGTTGCCCCGTGCGTGCCTGCAGGCCTAAAGCCAAGCACCTAAGTCGAAGGACCAAGTCCGTAGAGAATTCCTGCTTCAGCGAAAATAGGCCTTCCTGAGGCTGGAAGCATTTTGCTGTGTGCCTGCGTGAGAGCACTTGCAAGGGAGTCCGGAGGCATTTTCCGAGTGAGACTCAGGCCCTGGCCGAAGGCAGCACACGACTCCCCTCTTGTCTCATGAGGCTAGCACTGCCGCCTCACTGTCGCATGGAAGCCTAATCGCTAGCGTTCGAACTCGAAGAGACAACACGGTAGAGCAACCGTGCTTTAGCTACCATCCACCTCTCTGAGGGAGGAAGCAGTTTCCAGGCTACCGTGGGTGAGAGCCTGGGGGAACGGGTTCCTCACGTGAAACCGAGGGAGAAGAAGTCCGGGCCAGAAGGCACCTCTCGACTCAGCTCTTGTTACCTGAAGCTAACCCTTACTGCTCCTGGGGTGCCTAGGAACGCTAAGGGCTCCACACTGATTCGGCAGAAAGAAGCAGGTAAAGAATCCCAGCTTCAGCTCCTTCGCCTCTCCACAGGGTGGCAGCATTTTCAACTCTGCTTCAGGGCAAACGTGGGGAGTGAGTCCCAGCAGAATTCGGCGGCAGAAATGAGCCTGGGCAGAAGGTACCCGTCGACTCAACTCTTGTTTCGGGAAACTAGATCGGCTGTCCCGTGCGTGCGTGGAGTCCTAAGGGCCATCCACCCAACGCAAAGGAACAAAACTGTAGAGAACCCCTGCTTCAGCACAGATCGCCCTTCCTGAGCGTGAACTTCATCTATTGTGTGTTTTTGTGAAAGCATGAGAAATGGAAGCTAGACGTAACTCGGAGTGGGAAGCAGGCCTGTAAGGAAGGCTGCTGTCGACTCACGTCTTGTTTTAGGAGACTAGCACTGCTGTACCGTGTGTACTTGGATGCCTGGTTACCAGGCTGCTCAGAGCAAGAATCAATGCTATAGAATGACTGCGCTTTAGTTAACATTGCCGTTCCTGAAGCCAGAGGAATTTTACAGTGCTCGTGTTTGAGAGACTGGGGAAAGGGTGAAACGGAGTGAGCAACAGGCCGGTGCGGAAGGCTGCTCTCCACTTACCTCTTGTTTATGAGGCTAGTACCCTTTCTCCTTGGTGCCTGCAGGCAGGCCGAAAGCCAACCACCGATCTCAAAGGAATAACTCTGTAGAGAACTCCTGCTTCGGCGAAGATAGCCATGACTGAGGCTGGAAGCAATTTGCTGTGTGCACGCGTGAGCGCCCTGCAAGGGAGTCCAAAACCATTTCCCGTGTGAGACTCAGGCCCCGGCAGAAGGCAGAACCCAACTGCCCAGTTGTTTCCTGAAGCTACCACTGCGGTCCCACTTTTGCATGGAAGTCTCATCGCTAGCGTTCTATCTCGAAGAAACAACAGTGTAGAGAAAGCGTGCTTTAGCTACCGTCGACCTCTCTGGGGGAGGAAGCAGTTTGGTTTGTCCTGAGGGTGAGAGCCTGGGGACGGGTTCCATACGTAAAATCGTAAAATCGAGGGAGAAACAGGCCGGAGCAGATGGCAGCTCTCCACTCACCTCTTTATGAGGCTAGTACCGTTGCCCTTTGGTGCCTGCAGGCAGGCCTAAAGCCAACCACCGAACTCAAAGGAACACGTCTGTAGAGGATTCCTGCTTAGGCTAAAATAGCCATGCCTGAAGCTGGAAGCATTTTGCTGTGTGCATGCGTGAGCGCACTGCAAGGGAGTCCAAAACCATTTTCCGTGTGAGACTCAGGCCCCGGCAGAAGGCAGGACACGACTCCCCACTTGTTTCCTGAAGCTAGCGCTTCGGTCCCACTTTTGCATGGAAGTCTCATCGCTAGCGTTCTAACTCGAAGAAACAACAGTGCAGAGAAAGCGTGCTTTAGCTACCATCGACCTCTCTGTCGGAGGAAGCAGTGTAGGCTGTACTGTGTGAGAGCCTGGGGACGGGTTCCATACGTAAAATCGAGGGAGAAACAGGCCGGAGCCGAGGGCAGCTCTCAAATCACCTCTGGTTTACGAGGCTAGTACCATTGCCCCGGGTGCGCATGCAGGCTTAAAGACAGCCACTAACTCGGTAGACAATCCGTGCTTCAGCTAAAACAGCTGCTCCTGAGGGTGGAAGCATTTTGTTGGGTGCGTGCGTGAGAGCACTGCAAGGGTGTCCCAAACCTAATCCGAGGGAGCCTCAGGCCGCTGCACAAGGCAGCGCTCCACTCCGCACTTGTTTCATGAAGCTAGCACTGCGGCCCCACTTTTGCATGGAAGTCTAATCGCTTGCGCTCTAACTCGAAGAAACAACAGTGTACAGAAACCGTGCTTTAGCTACCATCCACCTCTCTGAGGGAGGAAGCAGTTTCCTGGCTACCGTGGGTGAGAGCCTGGGGAACGGGTTCCTTCCGAGAAGCCGATGGAGAAGAAGTCCAGGCCAGAAGGCACCTCTCGACTCAGCTCTTGTTACCTGGAGCTAACCCTACTGCCCCACGTGTGCACAGGAATGCTAAGTGCTCCACACTGAGTTGGCAGAAAGAAGCCAGTAAAGAATCCCAGCTTCAGCTCCTTCGCCTCTCCACAGGGTGGCAGCATTTTCAACTCTACTGGAGGGCGAACCTGGGGAAGGAGTCCCAGCAGAATTCCTAGGCAGAAAGAATCATGGGCAGAAGGCACCCATCGACTCAACTCTTGTTTCGGGAAACTAGATCGGCTGTCCCGTGTGTGCGAGCCTCGCTATTAGCTGCGCTGTTGTGGGCAGAAAGATTGCGGCCCAGTGTGCCAGCGGCCCCGAGGGCCAGGGCGGTCGGCCATTCTTTGTGCGGGGGAGAAGGAGCGAGACGCAGGGCGGGGCCCAGGGGCAAAGGGATGGTGGTCGGCAGGAAGGAAGAGAAGGCCCTGGGGCGCGGGAGCGTAGCCCAGGGCGGGTGGGAGGAGGTGTAGGCGTGCCCACTCACGAGGTGGAGCCAGTTGTCCGGCGGCGGCTTGGGCAACCAGGGCGGCCCAAGGGAATGGCGAGGGCCGGGCGGCATGAGGGCCCCAAGGCCAGGAACGAGGGAGTGCACGCATGGGAGGCAGGGTGAACTCCCGCAAGCGCTCCCCCGCCCCAACCCCGCCCCAGTCCTCGCCACCTTCTCCCACTCCCTCCCTCCGTAGCGGCTGCCCTCTCTGCCGCCTCCGCCTCCACACCCCGTTCCCATCGCCCCCCAGCGAGCCCCGCTGGTTCCTGTGAGGGTGGGCCTTGTGGCTTGGAGTTGGAGGAGCTGGGTTGGAGCCGCCTGCCCCTGCAGCGGGTGGCTCCAGCGGGCCTGTGAACCGCCGTGGGGTGCGTGGGGGGTGAGGGGGCAGCGGGGCAGGGGGTGTCTGGAGGAAGGCTTGCTGGGCAAGGGGGGGCGGTGGTGGCACAGGGAGAAGAAGCGAGGCCGAAGGAGAAAGAAAAAAGCCAAGAAAGTAGCCTCAGAACCAGAGCGCAGGGCACCCGGGAACGGTCTCCCATCCAAGTCCTGACCGGACCCGACCCTGCTTAGCTTCCAAGAGCAGAAGAGATGCGCTGCCATCAGGCCGCTAGGGCCATAGCCCTGAGAGGCTGCTGCTACGACCCACAGCAGACTGCTCTGCGCCTCCGAGCCCCAGCGTGCTCCTCTCGTCAACCCCTCCGCCTGCCCTGGCCTTTGCTCCTGCGTGCCTGCGAGCCTGCCTTGGGGTGAGGCGCCTCCAGCATCTCAGAGTCGCAGAGGTCGCGGCGATCTCCCCAACTGTCTCTGGACTTCCCAGCTGGACCGCCCCCGCCGCCGCCGCTCCCGCCGCCACCTCCTCCTCCTCCTCCTCCTCCTCCGCCGCCGCCGCCGCCACCGCCGCTGCTGCGGTTTGGAACCCGAGATGCCTACGGGGGGCGTTCGGTCTTGGAGGCAGGCATGCGGAGTGTTCTCAGCGCCCCCAACTCCCCAACCAGAGCCCTGGGTCTAGCGTAGCAAGCCACCCCGCCTTGCTCAAAGGCAGCCCGAAGTCAAGGGCGCCACCAGAGACCCTGGGCAGCAGTCCACCGCTGTGGCCCCTCCCCAGCCAACCTTCCCCTGACACACCCCCCCCCCCCACGCACCCCCCATCACCAGGACAGGACTGAGAGATACCGGAGCCCGGCTGACATAGACAGACACACAGACACACAGGGAAAGACAGAGAGACACACGGAGCGGTAGTCGGAGCGAGAGAGGTAGAGAGAGACACGGGGAGACCGAGGATCCAACACACAGACCCGCACTGAACCCCTGAACAGACACACAGAGACCCTGACCTGGATGCGGATGGGGACACGGAAAGAGACGGACTCGCCGGTGCACGCAAGGGACCCAGACACACACCACACACACCGGAGGCTGTGTTGGCGAGGCAGCTAGCCTCTGGGGGTGTGGTGCAGCTTGGCCAGGTTTTGGCAAGCTGACCGCACCCTGGTGCTGCTAGAGGAGCCCCTCGGAGCGCCAGGAAGCACAGCCAAGTTGCCTGGAATCCCCTTCTGCTCCCATGCCTGCCCAGCAACCACACTGGCCTGACGGCACGCGGGGGACTCTTTCCTTGGTCTGGTCGTTTATTTGGGGGTACCCCTCGACGCCGTGGTGCCGGGCGCACCCCCACTGCCTCGCTGAGTGAGCGAGCCTCGCTGTTAGCTGCGCTGTTGTGGGGAGAAGGATTTCGGCCCAGGGTGCCAGCGGCCCCGAGGGCCAGGGCGGTCGGCCATCTTTGGTGCTGGGCTCCCATTTTCCGTGGGAGACTCCGGCCCTGGGAGAAGGCAGCACACCACTCCCCACTTGTTTCATGAAGCTAGCACTGCGGCCCCACGTTTGCACGGAAGTCTAATCGCTAGCGTTCTAACTCGAAGAAACAACACGGTAGAGAAACCGCGCTTTAGCTACCGTCGACCTCTCTGTGGGAGGAAGCAGTTTAGGGTGTACTGTGGGTGAGAGCCTGGGGACGGGTTCCGTTTCGTCAAATCGGGGGAGAGACAGGCCGGTACAGAGGGCAGCTCTCAACTCACATCATGGTGATGGGGCCGGTACCGTTGCCCCGGGTGTGCCGTGCAGGCTTGAAGACAGCCGCCTAACTCGAAGGAAAAGCTCGGTAGAGAATGCGTGCTTCAGCTAAAACAGCCGCTCCTGAGGCTGGTAGCAATTGGTTGTGTGCGTGCGTGAGAACACTGCAAGGCAGTCCCCAAGCTAATTCCGAGGGAGCCTCAGGCCGCTGCAGAAGGCAGCACGCGACTCCCCACTTGTTTCCTGAAGCTAGCACTGCGGCCCCACTTCTGCATGGAAGTCTACTCGCTTGCGTCTACCTCGAAGAAACAACAGTGTACAGAAACCGTGCTTTGGCTACCGTCGGCCTCTCTGTGGGAGGAAGCAGCTTACTCTGCACTGTGGGTGAGAGCCTGGGGACGGGTTCCATACGTAAACTCGATGGAGACACTGGCCGGTGCAGACGGAAGCTGTCAACTCACTCCTTGTTTACGAGGCTAGTGCCGTTGCCCCGTGCGTGCCTGCAGGCCTAAAGCCAAGCACCTAAGTCGAAGGACCAAGTCCGTAGAGAATTCCTGCTTCAGCGAAAATAGGCCTTCCTGAGGCTGGAAGCATTTTGCTGTGTGCCTGCGTGAGAGCACTTGCAAGGGAGTCCGGAGGCATTTTCCGAGTGAGACTCAGGCCCTGGCCGAAGGCAGCACACGACTCCCCTCTTGTCTCATGAGGCTAGCACTGCCGCCTCACTGTCGCATGGAAGCCTAATCGCTAGCGTTCGAACTCGAAGAGACAACACGGTAGAGCAACCGTGCTTTAGCTACCATCCACCTCTCTGAGGGAGGAAGCAGTTTCCAGGCTACCGTGGGTGAGAGCCTGGGGGAACGGGTTCCTCACGTGAAACCGAGGGAGAAGAAGTCCGGGCCAGAAGGCACCTCTCGACTCAGCTCTTGTTACCTGAAGCTAACCCTTACTGCTCCTGGGGTGCCTAGGAACGCTAAGGGCTCCACACTGATTCGGCAGAAAGAAGCAGGTAAAGAATCCCAGCTTCAGCTCCTTCGCCTCTCCACAGGGTGGCAGCATTTTCAACTCTGCTTCAGGGCAAACGTGGGGAGTGAGTCCCAGCAGAATTCGGCGGCAGAAATGAGCCTGGGCAGAAGGTACCCGTCGACTCAACTCTTGTTTCGGGAAACTAGATCGGCTGTCCCGTGCGTGCGTGGAGTCCTAAGGGCCATCCACCCAACGCAAAGGAACAAAACTGTAGAGAACCCCTGCTTCAGCACAGATCGCCCTTCCTGAGCGTGAACTTCATCTATTGTGTGTTTTTGTGAAAGCATGAGAAATGGAAGCTAGACGTAACTCGGAGTGGGAAGCAGGCCTGTAAGGAAGGCTGCTGTCGACTCACGTCTTGTTTTAGGAGACTAGCACTGCTGTACCGTGTGTACTTGGATGCCTGGTTACCAGGCTGCTCAGAGCAAGAATCAATGCTATAGAATGACTGCGCTTTAGTTAACATTGCCGTTCCTGAAGCCAGAGGAATTTTACAGTGCTCGTGTTTGAGAGACTGGGGAAAGGGTGAAACGGAGTGAGCAACAGGCCGGTGCGGAAGGCTGCTCTCCACTTACCTCTTGTTTATGAGGCTAGTACCCTTTCTCCTTGGTGCCTGCAGGCAGGCCGAAAGCCAACCACCGATCTCAAAGGAATAACTCTGTAGAGAACTCCTGCTTCGGCGAAGATAGCCATGACTGAGGCTGGAAGCAATTTGCTGTGTGCACGCGTGAGCGCCCTGCAAGGGAGTCCAAAACCATTTCCCGTGTGAGACTCAGGCCCCGGCAGAAGGCAGAACCCAACTGCCCAGTTGTTTCCTGAAGCTACCACTGCGGTCCCACTTTTGCATGGAAGTCTCATCGCTAGCGTTCTATCTCGAAGAAACAACAGTGTAGAGAAAGCGTGCTTTAGCTACCGTCGACCTCTCTGGGGGAGGAAGCAGTTTGGTTTGTCCTGAGGGTGAGAGCCTGGGGACGGGTTCCATACGTAAAATCGTAAAATCGAGGGAGAAACAGGCCGGAGCAGATGGCAGCTCTCCACTCACCTCTTTATGAGGCTAGTACCGTTGCCCTTTGGTGCCTGCAGGCAGGCCTAAAGCCAACCACCGAACTCAAAGGAACACGTCTGTAGAGGATTCCTGCTTAGGCTAAAATAGCCATGCCTGAAGCTGGAAGCATTTTGCTGTGTGCATGCGTGAGCGCACTGCAAGGGAGTCCAAAACCATTTTCCGTGTGAGACTCAGGCCCCGGCAGAAGGCAGGACACGACTCCCCACTTGTTTCCTGAAGCTAGCGCTTCGGTCCCACTTTTGCATGGAAGTCTCATCGCTAGCGTTCTAACTCGAAGAAACAACAGTGCAGAGAAAGCGTGCTTTAGCTACCATCGACCTCTCTGTCGGAGGAAGCAGTGTAGGCTGTACTGTGTGAGAGCCTGGGGACGGGTTCCATACGTAAAATCGAGGGAGAAACAGGCCGGAGCCGAGGGCAGCTCTCAAATCACCTCTGGTTTACGAGGCTAGTACCATTGCCCCGGGTGCGCATGCAGGCTTAAAGACAGCCACTAACTCGGTAGACAATCCGTGCTTCAGCTAAAACAGCTGCTCCTGAGGGTGGAAGCATTTTGTTGGGTGCGTGCGTGAGAGCACTGCAAGGGTGTCCCAAACCTAATCCGAGGGAGCCTCAGGCCGCTGCACAAGGCAGCGCTCCACTCCGCACTTGTTTCATGAAGCTAGCACTGCGGCCCCACTTTTGCATGGAAGTCTAATCGCTTGCGCTCTAACTCGAAGAAACAACAGTGTACAGAAACCGTGCTTTAGCTACCATCCACCTCTCTGAGGGAGGAAGCAGTTTCCTGGCTACCGTGGGTGAGAGCCTGGGGAACGGGTTCCTTCCGAGAAGCCGATGGAGAAGAAGTCCAGGCCAGAAGGCACCTCTCGACTCAGCTCTTGTTACCTGGAGCTAACCCTACTGCCCCACGTGTGCACAGGAATGCTAAGTGCTCCACACTGAGTTGGCAGAAAGAAGCCAGTAAAGAATCCCAGCTTCAGCTCCTTCGCCTCTCCACAGGGTGGCAGCATTTTCAACTCTACTGGAGGGCGAACCTGGGGAAGGAGTCCCAGCAGAATTCCTAGGCAGAAAGAATCATGGGCAGAAGGCACCCATCGACTCAACTCTTGTTTCGGGAAACTAGATCGGCTGTCCCGTGTGTGCGAGCCTCGCTATTAGCTGCGCTGTTGTGGGCAGAAAGATTGCGGCCCAGTGTGCCAGCGGCCCCGAGGGCCAGGGCGGTCGGCCATTCTTTGTGCGGGGCAGAAGGAGCGAGACGCAGGGCGGGGCCCAGGGGCAAAGGGATGGTGGTCGGCAGGAAGGAAGAGAAGGCCCTGGGGCGCGGGAGCGTAGCCCAGGGCGGGTGGGAGGAGGTGTAGGCGTGCCCACTCACGAGGTGGAGCCAGTTGTCCGGCGGCGGCTTGGGCAACCAGGGCGGCCCAAGGGAATGGCGAGGGCCGGGCGGCATGAGGGCCCCAAGGCCAGGAACGAGGGAGTGCACGCATGGGAGGCAGGGTGAACTCCCGCAAGCGCTCCCCCGCCCCAACCCCGCCCCAGTCCTCGCCACCTTCTCCCACTCCCTCCCTCCGTAGCGGCTGCCCTCTCTGCCGCCTCCGCCTCCACACCCCGTTCCCATCGCCCCCCAGCGAGCCCCGCTGGTTCCTGTGAGGGTGGGCCTTGTGGCTTGGAGTTGGAGGAGCTGGGTTGGAGCCGCCTGCCCCTGCAGCGGGTGGCTCCAGCGGGCCTGTGAACCGCCGTGGGGTGCGTGGGGGGTGAGGGGGCAGCGGGGCAGGGGGTGTCTGGAGGAAGGCTTGCTGGGCAAGGGGGGGCGGTGGTGGCACAGGGAGAAGAAGCGAGGCCGAAGGAGAAAGAAAAAAGCCAAGAAAGTAGCCTCAGAACCAGAGCGCAGGGCACCCGGGAACGGTCTCCCATCCAAGTCCTGACCGGACCCGACCCTGCTTAGCTTCCAAGAGCAGAAGAGATGCGCTGCCATCAGGCCGCTAGGGCCATAGCCCTGAGAGGCTGCTGCTACGACCCACAGCAGACTGCTCTGCGCCTCCGAGCCCCAGCGTGCTCCTCTCGTCAACCCCTCCGCCTGCCCTGGCCTTTGCTCCTGCGTGCCTGCGAGCCTGCCTTGGGGTGAGGCGCCTCCAGCATCTCAGAGTCGCAGAGGTCGCGGCGATCTCCCCAACTGTCTCTGGACTTCCCAGCTGGACCGCCCCCGCCGCCGCCGCTCCCGCCGCCACCTCCTCCTCCTCCTCCTCCTCCTCCGCCGCCGCCGCCGCCACCGCCGCTGCTGCGGTTTGGAACCCGAGATGCCTACGGGGGGCGTTCGGTCTTGGAGGCAGGCATGCGGAGTGTTCTCAGCGCCCCCAACTCCCCAACCAGAGCCCTGGGTCTAGCGTAGCAAGCCACCCCGCCTTGCTCAAAGGCAGCCCGAAGTCAAGGGCGCCACCAGAGACCCTGGGCAGCAGTCCACCGCTGTGGCCCCTCCCCAGCCAACCTTCCCCTGACACACCCCCCCCCCCCACGCACCCCCCATCACCAGGACAGGACTGAGAGATACCGGAGCCCGGCTGACATAGACAGACACACAGACACACAGGGAAAGACAGAGAGACACACGGAGCGGTAGTCGGAGCGAGAGAGGTAGAGAGAGACACGGGGAGACCGAGGATCCAACACACAGACCCGCACTGAACCCCTGAACAGACACACAGAGACCCTGACCTGGATGCGGATGGGGACACGGAAAGAGACGGACTCGCCGGTGCACGCAAGGGACCCAGACACACACCACACACACCGGAGGCTGTGTTGGCGAGGCAGCTAGCCTCTGGGGGTGTGGTGCAGCTTGGCCAGGTTTTGGCAAGCTGACCGCACCCTGGTGCTGCTAGAGGAGCCCCTCGGAGCGCCAGGAAGCACAGCCAAGTTGCCTGGAATCCCCTTCTGCTCCCATGCCTGCCCAGCAACCACACTGGCCTGACGGCACGCGGGGGACTCTTTCCTTGGTCTGGTCGTTTATTTGGGGGTACCCCTCGACGCCGTGGTGCCGGGCGCACCCCCACTGCCTCGCTGAGTGAGCGAGCCTCGCTGTTAGCTGCGCTGTTGTGGGGAGAAGGATTTCGGCCCAGGGTGCCAGCGGCCCCGAGGGCCAGGGCGGTCGGCCATCTTTGGTGCTGGGCTCCCATTTTCCGTGGGAGACTCCGGCCCTGGGAGAAGGCAGCACACCACTCCCCACTTGTTTCATGAAGCTAGCACTGCGGCCCCACGTTTGCACGGAAGTCTAATCGCTAGCGTTCTAACTCGAAGAAACAACACGGTAGAGAAACCGCGCTTTAGCTACCGTCGACCTCTCTGTGGGAGGAAGCAGTTTAGGGTGTACTGTGGGTGAGAGCCTGGGGACGGGTTCCGTTTCGTCAAATCGGGGGAGAGACAGGCCGGTACAGAGGGCAGCTCTCAACTCACATCATGGTGATGGGGCCGGTACCGTTGCCCCGGGTGTGCCGTGCAGGCTTGAAGACAGCCGCCTAACTCGAAGGAAAAGCTCGGTAGAGAATGCGTGCTTCAGCTAAAACAGCCGCTCCTGAGGCTGGTAGCAATTGGTTGTGTGCGTGCGTGAGAACACTGCAAGGCAGTCCCCAAGCTAATTCCGAGGGAGCCTCAGGCCGCTGCAGAAGGCAGCACGCGACTCCCCACTTGTTTCCTGAAGCTAGCACTGCGGCCCCACTTCTGCATGGAAGTCTACTCGCTTGCGTCTACCTCGAAGAAACAACAGTGTACAGAAACCGTGCTTTGGCTACCGTCGGCCTCTCTGTGGGAGGAAGCAGCTTACTCTGCACTGTGGGTGAGAGCCTGGGGACGGGTTCCATACGTAAACTCGATGGAGACACTGGCCGGTGCAGACGGAAGCTGTCAACTCACTCCTTGTTTACGAGGCTAGTGCCGTTGCCCCGTGCGTGCCTGCAGGCCTAAAGCCAAGCACCTAAGTCGAAGGACCAAGTCCGTAGAGAATTCCTGCTTCAGCGAAAATAGGCCTTCCTGAGGCTGGAAGCATTTTGCTGTGTGCCTGCGTGAGAGCACTTGCAAGGGAGTCCGGAGGCATTTTCCGAGTGAGACTCAGGCCCTGGCCGAAGGCAGCACACGACTCCCCTCTTGTCTCATGAGGCTAGCACTGCCGCCTCACTGTCGCATGGAAGCCTAATCGCTAGCGTTCGAACTCGAAGAGACAACACGGTAGAGCAACCGTGCTTTAGCTACCATCCACCTCTCTGAGGGAGGAAGCAGTTTCCAGGCTACCGTGGGTGAGAGCCTGGGGGAACGGGTTCCTCACGTGAAACCGAGGGAGAAGAAGTCCGGGCCAGAAGGCACCTCTCGACTCAGCTCTTGTTACCTGAAGCTAACCCTTACTGCTCCTGGGGTGCCTAGGAACGCTAAGGGCTCCACACTGATTCGGCAGAAAGAAGCAGGTAAAGAATCCCAGCTTCAGCTCCTTCGCCTCTCCACAGGGTGGCAGCATTTTCAACTCTGCTTCAGGGCAAACGTGGGGAGTGAGTCCCAGCAGAATTCGGCGGCAGAAATGAGCCTGGGCAGAAGGTACCCGTCGACTCAACTCTTGTTTCGGGAAACTAGATCGGCTGTCCCGTGCGTGCGTGGAGTCCTAAGGGCCATCCACCCAACGCAAAGGAACAAAACTGTAGAGAACCCCTGCTTCAGCACAGATCGCCCTTCCTGAGCGTGAACTTCATCTATTGTGTGTTTTTGTGAAAGCATGAGAAATGGAAGCTAGACGTAACTCGGAGTGGGAAGCAGGCCTGTAAGGAAGGCTGCTGTCGACTCACGTCTTGTTTTAGGAGACTAGCACTGCTGTACCGTGTGTACTTGGATGCCTGGTTACCAGGCTGCTCAGAGCAAGAATCAATGCTATAGAATGACTGCGCTTTAGTTAACATTGCCGTTCCTGAAGCCAGAGGAATTTTACAGTGCTCGTGTTTGAGAGACTGGGGAAAGGGTGAAACGGAGTGAGCAACAGGCCGGTGCGGAAGGCTGCTCTCCACTTACCTCTTGTTTATGAGGCTAGTACCCTTTCTCCTTGGTGCCTGCAGGCAGGCCGAAAGCCAACCACCGATCTCAAAGGAATAACTCTGTAGAGAACTCCTGCTTCGGCGAAGATAGCCATGACTGAGGCTGGAAGCAATTTGCTGTGTGCACGCGTGAGCGCCCTGCAAGGGAGTCCAAAACCATTTCCCGTGTGAGACTCAGGCCCCGGCAGAAGGCAGAACCCAACTGCCCAGTTGTTTCCTGAAGCTACCACTGCGGTCCCACTTTTGCATGGAAGTCTCATCGCTAGCGTTCTATCTCGAAGAAACAACAGTGTAGAGAAAGCGTGCTTTAGCTACCGTCGACCTCTCTGGGGGAGGAAGCAGTTTGGTTTGTCCTGAGGGTGAGAGCCTGGGGACGGGTTCCATACGTAAAATCGTAAAATCGAGGGAGAAACAGGCCGGAGCAGATGGCAGCTCTCCACTCACCTCTTTATGAGGCTAGTACCGTTGCCCTTTGGTGCCTGCAGGCAGGCCTAAAGCCAACCACCGAACTCAAAGGAACACGTCTGTAGAGGATTCCTGCTTAGGCTAAAATAGCCATGCCTGAAGCTGGAAGCATTTTGCTGTGTGCATGCGTGAGCGCACTGCAAGGGAGTCCAAAACCATTTTCCGTGTGAGACTCAGGCCCCGGCAGAAGGCAGGACACGACTCCCCACTTGTTTCCTGAAGCTAGCGCTTCGGTCCCACTTTTGCATGGAAGTCTCATCGCTAGCGTTCTAACTCGAAGAAACAACAGTGCAGAGAAAGCGTGCTTTAGCTACCATCGACCTCTCTGTCGGAGGAAGCAGTGTAGGCTGTACTGTGTGAGAGCCTGGGGACGGGTTCCATACGTAAAATCGAGGGAGAAACAGGCCGGAGCCGAGGGCAGCTCTCAAATCACCTCTGGTTTACGAGGCTAGTACCATTGCCCCGGGTGCGCATGCAGGCTTAAAGACAGCCACTAACTCGGTAGACAATCCGTGCTTCAGCTAAAACAGCTGCTCCTGAGGGTGGAAGCATTTTGTTGGGTGCGTGCGTGAGAGCACTGCAAGGGTGTCCCAAACCTAATCCGAGGGAGCCTCAGGCCGCTGCACAAGGCAGCGCTCCACTCCGCACTTGTTTCATGAAGCTAGCACTGCGGCCCCACTTTTGCATGGAAGTCTAATCGCTTGCGCTCTAACTCGAAGAAACAACAGTGTACAGAAACCGTGCTTTAGCTACCATCCACCTCTCTGAGGGAGGAAGCAGTTTCCTGGCTACCGTGGGTGAGAGCCTGGGGAACGGGTTCCTTCCGAGAAGCCGATGGAGAAGAAGTCCAGGCCAGAAGGCACCTCTCGACTCAGCTCTTGTTACCTGGAGCTAACCCTACTGCCCCACGTGTGCACAGGAATGCTAAGTGCTCCACACTGAGTTGGCAGAAAGAAGCCAGTAAAGAATCCCAGCTTCAGCTCCTTCGCCTCTCCACAGGGTGGCAGCATTTTCAACTCTACTGGAGGGCGAACCTGGGGAAGGAGTCCCAGCAGAATTCCTAGGCAGAAAGAATCATGGGCAGAAGGCACCCATCGACTCAACTCTTGTTTCGGGAAACTAGATCGGCTGTCCCGTGTGTGCGAGCCTCGCTATTAGCTGCGCTGTTGTGGGCAGAAAGATTGCGGCCCAGTGTGCCAGCGGCCCCGAGGGCCAGGGCGGTCGGCCATTCTTTGTGCTGGGCAGAAGGAGCGAGACGCAGGGCGGGGCCCAGGGGCAAAGGGATGGTGGTCGGCAGGAAGGAAGAGAAGGCCCTGGGGCGCGGGAGCGTAGCCCAGGGCGGGTGGGAGGAGGTGTAGGCGTGCCCACTCACGAGGTGGAGCCGGTTGTCCGGCGGCGGCTTGGGCAACCAGGGCGGCCCAAGGGAATGGCGAGGGCCGGGCGGCATGAGGGCCCCAAGGCCAGGAACGAGGGAGTGCACGCATGGGAGGCAGGGTGAACTCCCGCAAGCGCTCCCCCGCCCCAACCCCGCCCCAGTCCTCGCCACCTTCTCCCACTCCCTCCCTCCGTAGCGGCTGCCCTCTCTGCCGCCTCCGCCTCCACACCCCGTTCCCATCGCCCCCCAGCGAGCCCCGCTGGTTCCTGTGAGGGTGGGCCTTGTGGCTTGGAGTTGGAGGAGCTGGGTTGGAGCCGCCTGCCCCTGCAGCGGGTGGCTCCAGCGGGCCTGTGAACCGCCGTGGGGTGCGTGGGGGGTGAGGGGGCAGCGGGGCAGGGGGTGTCTGGAGGAAGGCTTGCTGGGCAAGGGGGGGCGGTGGTGGCACAGGGAGAAGAAGCGAGGCCGAAGGAGAAAGAAAAAAGCCAAGAAAGTAGCCTCAGAACCAGAGCACAGGGCACCCGGGAACGGTCTCCCATCCAAGTCCTGACCGGACCCGACCCTGCTTAGCTTCCAAGAGCAGAAGAGATGCGCTGCCATCAGGCCGCTAGGGCCATAGCCCTGAGAGGCTGCTGCTACGACCCACAGCAGACTGCTCTGCGCCTCCGAGCCCCAGCGTGCTCCTCTCGTCAACCCCTCCGCCTGCCCTGGCCTTTGCTCCTGCGTGCCTGCGAGCCTGCCTTGGGGTGAGGCGCCTCCAGCATCTCAGAGTCGCAGAGGTCGCGGCGATCTCCCCAACTGTCTCTGGACTTCCCAGCTGGACCGCCCCCGCCGCCGCCGCTCCCGCCGCCACCTCCTCCTCCTCCTCCTCCTCCTCCGCCGCCGCCGCCGCCACCGCCGCTGCTGCGGTTTGGAACCCGAGATGCCTACGGGGGGCGTTCGGTCTTGGAGGCAGGCATGCGGAGTGTTCTCAGCGCCCCCAACTCCCCAACCAGAGCCCTGGGTCTAGCGTAGCAAGCCACCCCGCCTTGCTCAAAGGCAGCCCGAAGTCAAGGGCGCCACCAGAGACCCTGGGCAGCAGTCCACCGCTGTGGCCCCTCCCCAGCCAACCTTCCCCTGACACACCCCCCCCCCCCACGCACCCCCCATCACCAGGACAGGACTGAGAGATACCGGAGCCCGGCTGACATAGACAGACACACAGACACACAGGGAAAGACAGAGAGACACACGGAGCGGTAGTCGGAGCGAGAGAGGTAGAGAGAGACACGGGGAGACCGAGGATCCAACACACAGACCCGCACTGAACCCCTGAACAGACACACAGAGACCCTGACCTGGATGCGGATGGGGACACGGAAAGAGACGGACTCGCCGGTGCACGCAAGGGACCCAGACACACACCACACACACCGGAGGCTGTGTTGGCGAGGCAGCTAGCCTCTGGGGGTGTGGTGCAGCTTGGCCAGGTTTTGGCAAGCTGACCGCGCCCTGGTGCTGCTAGAGGAGCCCCTCGGAGCGCCAGGAAGCACAGCCAAGTTGCCTGGAATCCCCTTCTGCTCCCATGCCTGCCCAGCAACCACACTGGCCTGACGGCACGCGGGGGACTCTTTCCTTGGTCTGGTCGTTTATTTGGGGGTACCCCTCGACGCCGTGGTGCCGGGCGCACCCCCACTGCCTCGCTGAGTGAGCGAGCCTCGCTGTTAGCTGCGCTGTTGTGGGGAGAAGGATTTCGGCCCAGGGTGCCAGCGGCCCCGAGGGCCAGGGCGGTCGGCCATCTTTGGTGCTGGGCTCCCATTTTCCGTGGGAGACTCCGGCCCTGGGAGAAGGCAGCACACCACTCCCCACTTGTTTCATGAAGCTAGCACTGCGGCCCCACGTTTGCACGGAAGTCTAATCGCTAGCGTTCTAACTCGAAGAAACAACACGGTAGAGAAACCGCGCTTTAGCTACCGTCGACCTCTCTGTGGGAGGAAGCAGTTTAGGGTGTACTGTGGGTGAGAGCCTGGGGACGGGTTCCGTTTCGTCAAATCGGGGGAGAGACAGGCCGGTACAGAGGGCAGCTCTCAACTCACATCATGGTGATGGGGCCGGTACCGTTGCCCCGGGTGTGCCGTGCAGGCTTGAAGACAGCCGCCTAACTCGAAGGAAAAGCTCGGTAGAGAATGCGTGCTTCAGCTAAAACAGCCGCTCCTGAGGCTGGTAGCAATTGGTTGTGTGCGTGCGTGAGAACACTGCAAGGCAGTCCCCAAGCTAATTCCGAGGGAGCCTCAGGCCGCTGCAGAAGGCAGCACGCGACTCCCCACTTGTTTCCTGAAGCTAGCACTGCGGCCCCACTTCTGCATGGAAGTCTACTCGCTTGCGTCTACCTCGAAGAAACAACAGTGTACAGAAACCGTGCTTTGGCTACCGTCGGCCTCTCTGTGGGAGGAAGCAGCTTACTCTGCACTGTGGGTGAGAGCCTGGGGACGGGTTCCATACGTAAACTCGATGGAGACACTGGCCGGTGCAGACGGAAGCTGTCAACTCACTCCTTGTTTACGAGGCTAGTGCCGTTGCCCCGTGCGTGCCTGCAGGCCTAAAGCCAAGCACCTAAGTCGAAGGACCAAGTCCGTAGAGAATTCCTGCTTCAGCGAAAATAGGCCTTCCTGAGGCTGGAAGCATTTTGCTGTGTGCCTGCGTGAGAGCACTTGCAAGGGAGTCCGGAGGCATTTTCCGAGTGAGACTCAGGCCCTGGCCGAAGGCAGCACACGACTCCCCTCTTGTCTCATGAGGCTAGCACTGCCGCCTCACTGTCGCATGGAAGCCTAATCGCTAGCGTTCGAACTCGAAGAGACAACACGGTAGAGCAACCGTGCTTTAGCTACCATCCACCTCTCTGAGGGAGGAAGCAGTTTCCAGGCTACCGTGGGTGAGAGCCTGGGGGAACGGGTTCCTCACGTGAAACCGAGGGAGAAGAAGTCCGGGCCAGAAGGCACCTCTCGACTCAGCTCTTGTTACCTGAAGCTAACCCTTACTGCTCCTGGGGTGCCTAGGAACGCTAAGGGCTCCACACTGATTCGGCAGAAAGAAGCAGGTAAAGAATCCCAGCTTCAGCTCCTTCGCCTCTCCACAGGGTGGCAGCATTTTCAACTCTGCTTCAGGGCAAACGTGGGGAGTGAGTCCCAGCAGAATTCGGCGGCAGAAATGAGCCTGGGCAGAAGGTACCCGTCGACTCAACTCTTGTTTCGGGAAACTAGATCGGCTGTCCCGTGCGTGCGTGGAGTCCTAAGGGCCATCCACCCAACGCAAAGGAACAAAACTGTAGAGAACCCCTGCTTCAGCACAGATCGCCCTTCCTGAGCGTGAACTTCATCTATTGTGTGTTTTTGTGAAAGCATGAGAAATGGAAGCTAGACGTAACTCGGAGTGGGAAGCAGGCCTGTAAGGAAGGCTGCTGTCGACTCACGTCTTGTTTTAGGAGACTAGCACTGCTGTACCGTGTGTACTTGGATGCCTGGTTACCAGGCTGCTCAGAGCAAGAATCAATGCTATAGAATGACTGCGCTTTAGTTAACATTGCCGTTCCTGAAGCCAGAGGAATTTTACAGTGCTCGTGTTTGAGAGACTGGGGAAAGGGTGAAACGGAGTGAGCAACAGGCCGGTGCGGAAGGCTGCTCTCCACTTACCTCTTGTTTATGAGGCTAGTACCCTTTCTCCTTGGTGCCTGCAGGCAGGCCGAAAGCCAACCACCGATCTCAAAGGAATAACTCTGTAGAGAACTCCTGCTTCGGCGAAGATAGCCATGACTGAGGCTGGAAGCAATTTGCTGTGTGCACGCGTGAGCGCCCTGCAAGGGAGTCCAAAACCATTTCCCGTGTGAGACTCAGGCCCCGGCAGAAGGCAGAACCCAACTGCCCAGTTGTTTCCTGAAGCTACCACTGCGGTCCCACTTTTGCATGGAAGTCTCATCGCTAGCGTTCTATCTCGAAGAAACAACAGTGTAGAGAAAGCGTGCTTTAGCTACCGTCGACCTCTCTGGGGGAGGAAGCAGTTTGGTTTGTCCTGAGGGTGAGAGCCTGGGGACGGGTTCCATACGTAAAATCGTAAAATCGAGGGAGAAACAGGCCGGAGCAGATGGCAGCTCTCCACTCACCTCTTTATGAGGCTAGTACCGTTGCCCTTTGGTGCCTGCAGGCAGGCCTAAAGCCAACCACCGAACTCAAAGGAACACGTCTGTAGAGGATTCCTGCTTAGGCTAAAATAGCCATGCCTGAAGCTGGAAGCATTTTGCTGTGTGCATGCGTGAGCGCACTGCAAGGGAGTCCAAAACCATTTTCCGTGTGAGACTCAGGCCCCGGCAGAAGGCAGGACACGACTCCCCACTTGTTTCCTGAAGCTAGCGCTTCGGTCCCACTTTTGCATGGAAGTCTCATCGCTAGCGTTCTAACTCGAAGAAACAACAGTGCAGAGAAAGCGTGCTTTAGCTACCATCGACCTCTCTGTCGGAGGAAGCAGTGTAGGCTGTACTGTGTGAGAGCCTGGGGACGGGTTCCATACGTAAAATCGAGGGAGAAACAGGCCGGAGCCGAGGGCAGCTCTCAAATCACCTCTGGTTTACGAGGCTAGTACCATTGCCCCGGGTGCGCATGCAGGCTTAAAGACAGCCACTAACTCGGTAGACAATCCGTGCTTCAGCTAAAACAGCTGCTCCTGAGGGTGGAAGCATTTTGTTGGGTGCGTGCGTGAGAGCACTGCAAGGGTGTCCCAAACCTAATCCGAGGGAGCCTCAGGCCGCTGCACAAGGCAGCGCTCCACTCCGCACTTGTTTCATGAAGCTAGCACTGCGGCCCCACTTTTGCATGGAAGTCTAATCGCTTGCGCTCTAACTCGAAGAAACAACAGTGTACAGAAACCGTGCTTTAGCTACCATCCACCTCTCTGAGGGAGGAAGCAGTTTCCTGGCTACCGTGGGTGAGAGCCTGGGGAACGGGTTCCTTCCGAGAAGCCGATGGAGAAGAAGTCCAGGCCAGAAGGCACCTCTCGACTCAGCTCTTGTTACCTGGAGCTAACCCTACTGCCCCACGTGTGCACAGGAATGCTAAGTGCTCCACACTGAGTTGGCAGAAAGAAGCCAGTAAAGAATCCCAGCTTCAGCTCCTTCGCCTCTCCACAGGGTGGCAGCATTTTCAACTCTACTGGAGGGCGAACCTGGGGAAGGAGTCCCAGCAGAATTCCTAGGCAGAAAGAATCATGGGCAGAAGGCACCCATCGACTCAACTCTTGTTTCGGGAAACTAGATCGGCTGTCCCGTGTGTGCGAGCCTCGCTATTAGCTGCGCTGTTGTGGGCAGAAAGATTGCGGCCCAGTGTGCCAGCGGCCCCGAGGGCCAGGGCGGTCGGCCATTCTTTGTGCTGGGCAGAAGGAGCGAGACGCAGGGCGGGGCCCAGGGGCAAAGGGATGGTGGTCGGCAGGAAGGAAGAGAAGGCCCTGGGGCGCGGGAGCGTAGCCCAGGGCGGGTGGGAGGAGGTGTAGGCGTGCCCACTCACCAGGTGGAGCCGGTTGTCCGGCGGCGGCTTGGGCAACCAGGGCGGCCCAAGGGAATGGCGAGGGCCGGGCGGCATGAGGGCCCCAAGGCCAGGAACGAGGGAGTGCACGCATGGGAGGCAGGGTGAACTCCCGCAAGCGCTCCCCCGCCCCAACCCCGCCCCAGTCCTCGCCACCTTCTCCCACTCCCTCCCTCCGTAGCGGCTGCCCTCTCTGCCGCCTCCGCCTCCACACCCCGTTCCCATCGCCCCCCAGCGAGCCCCGCTGGTTCCTGTGAGGGTGGGCCTTGTGGCTTGGAGTTGGAGGAGCTGGGTTGGAGCCGCCTGCCCCTGCAGCGGGTGGCTCCAGCGGGCCTGTGAACCGCCGTGGGGTGCGTGGGGGGTGAGGGGGCAGCGGGGCAGGGGGTGTCTGGAGGAAGGCTTGCTGGGCAAGGGGGGGCGGTGGTGGCACAGGGAGAAGAAGCGAGGCCGAAGGAGAAAGAAAAAAGCCAAGAAAGTAGCCTCAGAACCAGAGCGCAGGGCACCCGGGAACGGTCTCCCATCCAAGTCCTGACCGGACCCGACCCTGCTTAGCTTCCAAGAGCAGAAGAGATGCGCTGCCATCAGGCCGCTAGGGCCATAGCCCTGAGAGGCTGCTGCTACGACCCACAGCAGACTGCTCTGCGCCTCCGAGCCCCAGCGTGCTCCTCTCGTCAACCCCTCCGCCTGCCCTGGCCTTTGCTCCTGCGTGCCTGCGAGCCTGCCTTGGGGTGAGGCGCCTCCAGCATCTCAGAGTCGCAGAGGTCGCGGCGATCTCCCCAACTGTCTCTGGACTTCCCAGCTGGACCGCCCCCGCCGCCGCCGCTCCCGCCGCCACCTCCTCCTCCTCCTCCTCCTCCTCCGCCGCCGCCGCCGCCACCGCCGCTGCTGCGGTTTGGAACCCGAGATGCCTACGGGGGGCGTTCGGTCTTGGAGGCAGGCATGCGGAGTGTTCTCAGCGCCCCCAACTCCCCAACCAGAGCCCTGGGTCTAGCGTAGCAAGCCACCCCGCCTTGCTCAAAGGCAGCCCGAAGTCAAGGGCGCCACCAGAGACCCTGGGCAGCAGTCCACCGCTGTGGCCCCTCCCCAGCCAACCTTCCCCTGACACACCCCCCCCCCCCACGCACCCCCCATCACCAGGACAGGACTGAGAGATACCGGAGCCCGGCTGACATAGACAGACACACAGACACACAGGGAAAGACAGAGAGACACACGGAGCGGTAGTCGGAGCGAGAGAGGTAGAGAGAGACACGGGGAGACCGAGGATCCAACACACAGACCCGCACTGAACCCCTGAACAGACACACAGAGACCCTGACCTGGATGCGGATGGGGACACGGAAAGAGACGGACTCGCCGGTGCACGCAAGGGACCCAGACACACACCACACACACCGGAGGCTGTGTTGGCGAGGCAGCTAGCCTCTGGGGGTGTGGTGCAGCTTGGCCAGGTTTTGGCAAGCTGACCGCGCCCTGGTGCTGCTAGAGGAGCCCCTCGGAGCGCCAGGAAGCACAGCCAAGTTGCCTGGAATCCCCTTCTGCTCCCATGCCTGCCCAGCAACCACACTGGCCTGACGGCACGCGGGGGACTCTTTCCTTGGTCTGGTCGTTTATTTGGGGGTACCCCTCGACGCCGTGGTGCCGGGCGCACCCCCACTGCCTCGCTGAGTGAGCGAGCCTCGCTGTTAGCTGCGCTGTTGTGGGGAGAAGGATTTCGGCCCAGGGTGCCAGCGGCCCCGAGGGCCAGGGCGGTCGGCCATCTTTGGTGCTGGGCTCCCATTTTCCGTGGGAGACTCCGGCCCTGGGAGAAGGCAGCACACCACTCCCCACTTGTTTCATGAAGCTAGCACTGCGGCCCCACGTTTGCACGGAAGTCTAATCGCTAGCGTTCTAACTCGAAGAAACAACACGGTAGAGAAACCGCGCTTTAGCTACCGTCGACCTCTCTGTGGGAGGAAGCAGTTTAGGGTGTACTGTGGGTGAGAGCCTGGGGACGGGTTCCGTTTCGTCAAATCGGGGGAGAGACAGGCCGGTACAGAGGGCAGCTCTCAACTCACATCATGGTGATGGGGCCGGTACCGTTGCCCCGGGTGTGCCGTGCAGGCTTGAAGACAGCCGCCTAACTCGAAGGAAAAGCTCGGTAGAGAATGCGTGCTTCAGCTAAAACAGCCGCTCCTGAGGCTGGTAGCAATTGGTTGTGTGCGTGCGTGAGAACACTGCAAGGCAGTCCCCAAGCTAATTCCGAGGGAGCCTCAGGCCGCTGCAGAAGGCAGCACGCGACTCCCCACTTGTTTCCTGAAGCTAGCACTGCGGCCCCACTTCTGCATGGAAGTCTACTCGCTTGCGTCTACCTCGAAGAAACAACAGTGTACAGAAACCGTGCTTTGGCTACCGTCGGCCTCTCTGTGGGAGGAAGCAGCTTACTCTGCACTGTGGGTGAGAGCCTGGGGACGGGTTCCATACGTAAACTCGATGGAGACACTGGCCGGTGCAGACGGAAGCTGTCAACTCACTCCTTGTTTACGAGGCTAGTGCCGTTGCCCCGTGCGTGCCTGCAGGCCTAAAGCCAAGCACCTAAGTCGAAGGACCAAGTCCGTAGAGAATTCCTGCTTCAGCGAAAATAGGCCTTCCTGAGGCTGGAAGCATTTTGCTGTGTGCCTGCGTGAGAGCACTTGCAAGGGAGTCCGGAGGCATTTTCCGAGTGAGACTCAGGCCCTGGCCGAAGGCAGCACACGACTCCCCTCTTGTCTCATGAGGCTAGCACTGCCGCCTCACTGTCGCATGGAAGCCTAATCGCTAGCGTTCGAACTCGAAGAGACAACACGGTAGAGCAACCGTGCTTTAGCTACCATCCACCTCTCTGAGGGAGGAAGCAGTTTCCAGGCTACCGTGGGTGAGAGCCTGGGGGAACGGGTTCCTCACGTGAAACCGAGGGAGAAGAAGTCCGGGCCAGAAGGCACCTCTCGACTCAGCTCTTGTTACCTGAAGCTAACCCTTACTGCTCCTGGGGTGCCTAGGAACGCTAAGGGCTCCACACTGATTCGGCAGAAAGAAGCAGGTAAAGAATCCCAGCTTCAGCTCCTTCGCCTCTCCACAGGGTGGCAGCATTTTCAACTCTGCTTCAGGGCAAACGTGGGGAGTGAGTCCCAGCAGAATTCGGCGGCAGAAATGAGCCTGGGCAGAAGGTACCCGTCGACTCAACTCTTGTTTCGGGAAACTAGATCGGCTGTCCCGTGCGTGCGTGGAGTCCTAAGGGCCATCCACCCAACGCAAAGGAACAAAACTGTAGAGAACCCCTGCTTCAGCACAGATCGCCCTTCCTGAGCGTGAACTTCATCTATTGTGTGTTTTTGTGAAAGCATGAGAAATGGAAGCTAGACGTAACTCGGAGTGGGAAGCAGGCCTGTAAGGAAGGCTGCTGTCGACTCACGTCTTGTTTTAGGAGACTAGCACTGCTGTACCGTGTGTACTTGGATGCCTGGTTACCAGGCTGCTCAGAGCAAGAATCAATGCTATAGAATGACTGCGCTTTAGTTAACATTGCCGTTCCTGAAGCCAGAGGAATTTTACAGTGCTCGTGTTTGAGAGACTGGGGAAAGGGTGAAACGGAGTGAGCAACAGGCCGGTGCGGAAGGCTGCTCTCCACTTACCTCTTGTTTATGAGGCTAGTACCCTTTCTCCTTGGTGCCTGCAGGCAGGCCGAAAGCCAACCACCGATCTCAAAGGAATAACTCTGTAGAGAACTCCTGCTTCGGCGAAGATAGCCATGACTGAGGCTGGAAGCAATTTGCTGTGTGCACGCGTGAGCGCCCTGCAAGGGAGTCCAAAACCATTTCCCGTGTGAGACTCAGGCCCCGGCAGAAGGCAGAACCCAACTGCCCAGTTGTTTCCTGAAGCTACCACTGCGGTCCCACTTTTGCATGGAAGTCTCATCGCTAGCGTTCTATCTCGAAGAAACAACAGTGTAGAGAAAGCGTGCTTTAGCTACCGTCGACCTCTCTGGGGGAGGAAGCAGTTTGGTTTGTCCTGAGGGTGAGAGCCTGGGGACGGGTTCCATACGTAAAATCGTAAAATCGAGGGAGAAACAGGCCGGAGCAGATGGCAGCTCTCCACTCACCTCTTTATGAGGCTAGTACCGTTGCCCTTTGGTGCCTGCAGGCAGGCCTAAAGCCAACCACCGAACTCAAAGGAACACGTCTGTAGAGGATTCCTGCTTAGGCTAAAATAGCCATGCCTGAAGCTGGAAGCATTTTGCTGTGTGCATGCGTGAGCGCACTGCAAGGGAGTCCAAAACCATTTTCCGTGTGAGACTCAGGCCCCGGCAGAAGGCAGGACACGACTCCCCACTTGTTTCCTGAAGCTAGCGCTTCGGTCCCACTTTTGCATGGAAGTCTCATCGCTAGCGTTCTAACTCGAAGAAACAACAGTGCAGAGAAAGCGTGCTTTAGCTACCATCGACCTCTCTGTCGGAGGAAGCAGTGTAGGCTGTACTGTGTGAGAGCCTGGGGACGGGTTCCATACGTAAAATCGAGGGAGAAACAGGCCGGAGCCGAGGGCAGCTCTCAAATCACCTCTGGTTTACGAGGCTAGTACCATTGCCCCGGGTGCGCATGCAGGCTTAAAGACAGCCACTAACTCGGTAGACAATCCGTGCTTCAGCTAAAACAGCTGCTCCTGAGGGTGGAAGCATTTTGTTGGGTGCGTGCGTGAGAGCACTGCAAGGGTGTCCCAAACCTAATCCGAGGGAGCCTCAGGCCGCTGCACAAGGCAGCGCTCCACTCCGCACTTGTTTCATGAAGCTAGCACTGCGGCCCCACTTTTGCATGGAAGTCTAATCGCTTGCGCTCTAACTCGAAGAAACAACAGTGTACAGAAACCGTGCTTTAGCTACCATCCACCTCTCTGAGGGAGGAAGCAGTTTCCTGGCTACCGTGGGTGAGAGCCTGGGGAACGGGTTCCTTCCGAGAAGCCGATGGAGAAGAAGTCCAGGCCAGAAGGCACCTCTCGACTCAGCTCTTGTTACCTGGAGCTAACCCTACTGCCCCACGTGTGCACAGGAATGCTAAGTGCTCCACACTGAGTTGGCAGAAAGAAGCCAGTAAAGAATCCCAGCTTCAGCTCCTTCGCCTCTCCACAGGGTGGCAGCATTTTCAACTCTACTGGAGGGCGAACCTGGGGAAGGAGTCCCAGCAGAATTCCTAGGCAGAAAGAATCATGGGCAGAAGGCACCCATCGACTCAACTCTTGTTTCGGGAAACTAGATCGGCTGTCCCGTGTGTGCGAGCCTCGCTATTAGCTGCGCTGTTGTGGGCAGAAAGATTGCGGCCCAGTGTGCCAGCGGCCCCGAGGGCCAGGGCGGTCGGCCATTCTTTGTGCTGGGCAGAAGGAGCGAGACGCAGGGCGGGGCCCAGGGGCAAAGGGATGGTGGTCGGCAGGAAGGAAGAGAAGGCCCTGGGGCGCGGGAGCGTAGCCCAGGGCGGGTGGGAGGAGGTGTAGGCGTGCCCACTCACCAGGTGGAGCCGGTTGTCCGGCGGCGGCTTGGGCAACCAGGGCGGCCCAAGGGAATGGCGAGGGCCGGGCGGCATGAGGGCCCCAAGGCCAGGAACGAGGGAGTGCACGCATGGGAGGCAGGGTGAACTCCCGCAAGCGCTCCCCCGCCCCAACCCCGCCCCAGTCCTCGCCACCTTCTCCCACTCCCTCCCTCCGTAGCGGCTGCCCTCTCTGCCGCCTCCGCCTCCACACCCCGTTCCCATCGCCCCCCAGCGAGCCCCGCTGGTTCCTGTGAGGGTGGGCCTTGTGGCTTGGAGTTGGAGGAGCTGGGTTGGAGCCGCCTGCCCCTGCAGCGGGTGGCTCCAGCGGGCCTGTGAACCGCCGTGGGGTGCGTGGGGGGTGAGGGGGCAGCGGGGCAGGGGGTGTCTGGAGGAAGGCTTGCTGGGCAAGGGGGGGCGGTGGTGGCACAGGGAGAAGAAGCGAGGCCGAAGGAGAAAGAAAAAAGCCAAGAAAGTAGCCTCAGAACCAGAGCACAGGGCACCCGGGAACGGTCTCCCATCCAAGTCCTGACCGGACCCGACCCTGCTTAGCTTCCAAGAGCAGAAGAGATGCGCTGCCATCAGGCCGCTAGGGCCATAGCCCTGAGAGGCTGCTGCTACGACCCACAGCAGACTGCTCTGCGCCTCCGAGCCCCAGCGTGCTCCTCTCGTCAACCCCTCCGCCTGCCCTGGCCTTTGCTCCTGCGTGCCTGCGAGCCTGCCTTGGGGTGAGGCGCCTCCAGCATCTCAGAGTCGCAGAGGTCGCGGCGATCTCCCCAACTGTCTCTGGACTTCCCAGCTGGACCGCCCCCGCCGCCGCCGCTCCCGCCGCCGCCTCCTCCTCCTCCTCCTCCTCCTCCGCCGCCGCCGCCGCCACCGCCGCTGCTGCGGTTTGGAACCCGAGATGCCTACGGGGGGCGTTCGGTCTTGGAGGCAGGCATGCGGAGTGTTCTCAGCGCCCCCAACTCCCCAACCAGAGCCCTGGGTCTAGCGTAGCAAGCCACCCCGCCTTGCTCAAAGGCAGCCCGAAGTCAAGGGCGCCACCAGAGACCCTGGGCAGCAGTCCACCGCTGTGGCCCCTCCCCAGCCAACCTTCCCCTGACACACCCCCCCCCCCCACGCACCCCCCATCACCAGGACAGGACTGAGAGATACCGGAGCCCGGCTGACATAGACAGACACACAGACACACAGGGAAAGACAGAGAGACACACGGAGCGGTAGTCGGAGCGAGAGAGGTAGAGAGAGACACGGGGAGACCGAGGATCCAACACACAGACCCGCACTGAACCCCTGAACAGACACACAGAGACCCTGACCTGGATGCGGATGGGGACACGGAAAGAGACGGACTCGCCGGTGCACGCAAGGGACCCAGACACACACCACACACACCGGAGGCTGTGTTGGCGAGGCAGCTAGCCTCTGGGGGTGTGGTGCAGCTTGGCCAGGTTTTGGCAAGCTGACCGCGCCCTGGTGCTGCTAGAGGAGCCCCTCGGAGCGCCAGGAAGCACAGCCAAGTTGCCTGGAATCCCCTTCTGCTCCCATGCCTGCCCAGCAACCACACTGGCCTGACGGCACGCGGGGGACTCTTTCCTTGGTCTGGTCGTTTATTTGGGGGTACCCCTCGACGCCGTGGTGCCGGGCGCACCCCCACTGCCTCGCTGAGTGAGCGAGCCTCGCTGTTAGCTGCGCTGTTGTGGGGAGAAGGATTTCGGCCCAGGGTGCCAGCGGCCCCGAGGGCCAGGGCGGTCGGCCATCTTTGGTGCTGGGCTCCCATTTTCCGTGGGAGACTCCGGCCCTGGGAGAAGGCAGCACACCACTCCCCACTTGTTTCATGAAGCTAGCACTGCGGCCCCACGTTTGCACGGAAGTCTAATCGCTAGCGTTCTAACTCGAAGAAACAACACGGTAGAGAAACCGCGCTTTAGCTACCGTCGACCTCTCTGTGGGAGGAAGCAGTTTAGGGTGTACTGTGGGTGAGAGCCTGGGGACGGGTTCCGTTTCGTCAAATCGGGGGAGAGACAGGCCGGTACAGAGGGCAGCTCTCAACTCACATCATGGTGATGGGGCCGGTACCGTTGCCCCGGGTGTGCCGTGCAGGCTTGAAGACAGCCGCCTAACTCGAAGGAAAAGCTCGGTAGAGAATGCGTGCTTCAGCTAAAACAGCCGCTCCTGAGGCTGGTAGCAATTGGTTGTGTGCGTGCGTGAGAACACTGCAAGGCAGTCCCCAAGCTAATTCCGAGGGAGCCTCAGGCCGCTGCAGAAGGCAGCACGCGACTCCCCACTTGTTTCCTGAAGCTAGCACTGCGGCCCCACTTCTGCATGGAAGTCTACTCGCTTGCGTCTACCTCGAAGAAACAACAGTGTACAGAAACCGTGCTTTGGCTACCGTCGGCCTCTCTGTGGGAGGAAGCAGCTTACTCTGCACTGTGGGTGAGAGCCTGGGGACGGGTTCCATACGTAAACTCGATGGAGACACTGGCCGGTGCAGACGGAAGCTGTCAACTCACTCCTTGTTTACGAGGCTAGTGCCGTTGCCCCGTGCGTGCCTGCAGGCCTAAAGCCAAGCACCTAAGTCGAAGGACCAAGTCCGTAGAGAATTCCTGCTTCAGCGAAAATAGGCCTTCCTGAGGCTGGAAGCATTTTGCTGTGTGCCTGCGTGAGAGCACTTGCAAGGGAGTCCGGAGGCATTTTCCGAGTGAGACTCAGGCCCTGGCCGAAGGCAGCACACGACTCCCCTCTTGTCTCATGAGGCTAGCACTGCCGCCTCACTGTCGCATGGAAGCCTAATCGCTAGCGTTCGAACTCGAAGAGACAACACGGTAGAGCAACCGTGCTTTAGCTACCATCCACCTCTCTGAGGGAGGAAGCAGTTTCCAGGCTACCGTGGGTGAGAGCCTGGGGGAACGGGTTCCTCACGTGAAACCGAGGGAGAAGAAGTCCGGGCCAGAAGGCACCTCTCGACTCAGCTCTTGTTACCTGAAGCTAACCCTTACTGCTCCTGGGGTGCCTAGGAACGCTAAGGGCTCCACACTGATTCGGCAGAAAGAAGCAGGTAAAGAATCCCAGCTTCAGCTCCTTCGCCTCTCCACAGGGTGGCAGCATTTTCAACTCTGCTTCAGGGCAAACGTGGGGAGTGAGTCCCAGCAGAATTCGGCGGCAGAAATGAGCCTGGGCAGAAGGTACCCGTCGACTCAACTCTTGTTTCGGGAAACTAGATCGGCTGTCCCGTGCGTGCGTGGAGTCCTAAGGGCCATCCACCCAACGCAAAGGAACAAAACTGTAGAGAACCCCTGCTTCAGCACAGATCGCCCTTCCTGAGCGTGAACTTCATCTATTGTGTGTTTTTGTGAAAGCATGAGAAATGGAAGCTAGACGTAACTCGGAGTGGGAAGCAGGCCTGTAAGGAAGGCTGCTGTCGACTCACGTCTTGTTTTAGGAGACTAGCACTGCTGTACCGTGTGTACTTGGATGCCTGGTTACCAGGCTGCTCAGAGCAAGAATCAATGCTATAGAATGACTGCGCTTTAGTTAACATTGCCGTTCCTGAAGCCAGAGGAATTTTACAGTGCTCGTGTTTGAGAGACTGGGGAAAGGGTGAAACGGAGTGAGCAACAGGCCGGTGCGGAAGGCTGCTCTCCACTTACCTCTTGTTTATGAGGCTAGTACCCTTTCTCCTTGGTGCCTGCAGGCAGGCCGAAAGCCAACCACCGATCTCAAAGGAATAACTCTGTAGAGAACTCCTGCTTCGGCGAAGATAGCCATGACTGAGGCTGGAAGCAATTTGCTGTGTGCACGCGTGAGCGCCCTGCAAGGGAGTCCAAAACCATTTCCCGTGTGAGACTCAGGCCCCGGCAGAAGGCAGAACCCAACTGCCCAGTTGTTTCCTGAAGCTACCACTGCGGTCCCACTTTTGCATGGAAGTCTCATCGCTAGCGTTCTATCTCGAAGAAACAACAGTGTAGAGAAAGCGTGCTTTAGCTACCGTCGACCTCTCTGGGGGAGGAAGCAGTTTGGTTTGTCCTGAGGGTGAGAGCCTGGGGACGGGTTCCATACGTAAAATCGTAAAATCGAGGGAGAAACAGGCCGGAGCAGATGGCAGCTCTCCACTCACCTCTTTATGAGGCTAGTACCGTTGCCCTTTGGTGCCTGCAGGCAGGCCTAAAGCCAACCACCGAACTCAAAGGAACACGTCTGTAGAGGATTCCTGCTTAGGCTAAAATAGCCATGCCTGAAGCTGGAAGCATTTTGCTGTGTGCATGCGTGAGCGCACTGCAAGGGAGTCCAAAACCATTTTCCGTGTGAGACTCAGGCCCCGGCAGAAGGCAGGACACGACTCCCCACTTGTTTCCTGAAGCTAGCGCTTCGGTCCCACTTTTGCATGGAAGTCTCATCGCTAGCGTTCTAACTCGAAGAAACAACAGTGCAGAGAAAGCGTGCTTTAGCTACCATCGACCTCTCTGTCAGAGGAAGCAGTGTAGGCTGTACTGTGTGAGAGCCTGGGGACGGGTTCCATACGTAAAATCGAGGGAGAAACAGGCCGGAGCCGAGGGCAGCTCTCAAATCACCTCTGGTTTACGAGGCTAGTACCATTGCCCCGGGTGCGCATGCAGGCTTAAAGACAGCCACTAACTCGGTAGACAATCCGTGCTTCAGCTAAAACAGCTGCTCCTGAGGGTGGAAGCATTTTGTTGGGTGCGTGCGTGAGAGCACTGCAAGGGTGTCCCAAACCTAATCCGAGGGAGCCTCAGGCCGCTGCACAAGGCAGCGCTCCACTCCGCACTTGTTTCATGAAGCTAGCACTGCGGCCCCACTTTTGCATGGAAGTCTAATCGCTTGCGCTCTAACTCGAAGAAACAACAGTGTACAGAAACCGTGCTTTAGCTACCATCCACCTCTCTGAGGGAGGAAGCAGTTTCCTGGCTACCGTGGGTGAGAGCCTGGGGAACGGGTTCCTTCCGAGAAGCCGATGGAGAAGAAGTCCAGGCCAGAAGGCACCTCTCGACTCAGCTCTTGTTACCTGGAGCTAACCCTACTGCCCCACGTGTGCACAGGAATGCTAAGTGCTCCACACTGAGTTGGCAGAAAGAAGCCAGTAAAGAATCCCAGCTTCAGCTCCTTCGCCTCTCCACAGGGTGGCAGCATTTTCAACTCTACTGGAGGGCGAACCTGGGGAAGGAGTCCCAGCAGAATTCCTAGGCAGAAAGAATCATGGGCAGAAGGCACCCATCGACTCAACTCTTGTTTCGGGAAACTAGATCGGCTGTCCCGTGTGTGCGAGCCTCGCTATTAGCTGCGCTGTTGTGGGCAGAAAGATTGCGGCCCAGTGTGCCAGCGGCCCCGAGGGCCAGGGCGGTCGGCCATTCTTTGTGCTGGGCAGAAGGAGCGAGACGCAGGGCGGGGCCCAGGGGCAAAGGGATGGTGGTCGGCAGGAAGGAAGAGAAGGCCCTGGGGCGCGGGAGCGTAGCCCAGGGCGGGTGGGAGGAGGTGTAGGCGTGCCCACTCACGAGGTGGAGCCGGTTGTCCGGCGGCGGCTTGGGCAACCAGGGCGGCCCAAGGGAATGGCGAGGGCCGGGCGGCATGAGGGCCCCAAGGCCAGGAACGAGGGAGTGCACGCATGGGAGGCAGGGTGAACTCCCGCAAGCGCTCCCCCGCCCCAACCCCGCCCCAGTCCTCGCCACCTTCTCCCACTCCCTCCCTCCGTAGCGGCTGCCCTCTCTGCCGCCTCCGCCTCCACACCCCGTTCCCATCGCCCCCCAGCGAGCCCCGCTGGTTCCTGTGAGGGTGGGCCTTGTGGCTTGGAGTTGGAGGAGCTGGGTTGGAGCCGCCTGCCCCTGCAGCGGGTGGCTCCAGCGGGCCTGTGAACCGCCGTGGGGTGCGTGGGGGGTGAGGGGGCAGCGGGGCAGGGGGTGTCTGGAGGAAGGCTTGCTGGGCAAGGGGGGGCGGTGGTGGCACAGGGAGAAGAAGCGAGGCCGAAGGAGAAAGAAAAAAGCCAAGAAAGTAGCCTCAGAACCAGAGCACAGGGCACCCGGGAACGGTCTCCCATCCAAGTCCTGACCGGACCCGACCCTGCTTAGCTTCCAAGAGCAGAAGAGATGCGCTGCCATCAGGCCGCTAGGGCCATAGCCCTGAGAGGCTGCTGCTACGACCCACAGCAGACTGCTCTGCGCCTCCGAGCCCCAGCGTGCTCCTCTCGTCAACCCCTCCGCCTGCCCTGGCCTTTGCTCCTGCGTGCCTGCGAGCCTGCCTTGGGGTGAGGCGCCTCCAGCATCTCAGAGTCGCAGAGGTCGCGGCGATCTCCCCAACTGTCTCTGGACTTCCCAGCTGGACCGCCCCCGCCGCCGCCGCTCCCGCCGCCGCCTCCTCCTCCTCCTCCTCCTCCTCCTCCTCCTCCTCCTCCTCCCCCGCCGCCACCGCCGCCTCCGCCGCCGCTGTCGTTTGGAACCCGAGATGCCTAGGGGGGGCGTTCGGTCTTGGAGGCAGGCATGCGGAGTGTTCTCAGCGCCCCCAACTCCCCAACCGCAGCCCTGGGTCTAGCGTGGCAAGCCACCCCGCCTTGCTCAATGGCGGCCCGAAGTCAAGGGCGCCACCAGAGACCCTGGGCAGCAGTCCACCGCCGTGGCCCGTCCCCCTCTAACCTTCCCGTGACACCCCCCCCCACGAACCCCCCATCACCAGGACAGGACTGAGAGATACGGGAGCCCGGCTGACATAGACAGACACAAAGACACACAGGGAAAGCCAGAGATACACACGGAGGGGTAGTCGGAGCGAGAGAGGAAGAGAGAGACACGGGGAGACCGAGGATCCAACACACAGACCCGCACTGAACCCCCGAACAGACACACAGAGATCCTGACCTGGATGCGGATGGGGACACGGAAAGGGACGGACTCGCCGGTGCACGCAAGGGACCCAGACACACACCACACACACCGGAGGCTGTGTTGGCGAGGCAGCTAGCCTCTGGGGGTGTGGTGGAGCTTGGCCAGGTTTTGGCAAGCTGACCGCGCCCTGGTGCTGCTAGAGGAGCCCCTCGGAGCGCCAGGAAGCACAGCCAAGTTGCCTGGAATCCCCTTCTGCTCCCATGCCTGCCCAGCAACTACACTGGCCTGGGGGCATGCGGGGGACTCTTTCCTTGGTCTCGTCGTTTATTTGGGGGTACCCCTCGACGCCGACGCCGTGGTGCCGGGCGCGCCCCCACTGCCTTGCTGAGGGAGCGGGCCTCGCTGTTAGGTGCGCTGCTGTGGGGAGAAGGACTTAGGCTCAGGGTGCCAGCGGCCCCAAGGTCCAGGGCGGTCGGCCATCTTTGGTGCTGGGCAGAGGGAGCGAGGGCCCAGGGCGGGGCCCAGGGGCAAAGGGACGGTGGTCGGCGGGAAGGAAGAGAAGGCCCTGCGGGGCTGGAGCGCAGCGCAGGGCTGGTGGGAGAAGGTGTAGGCGTGCCCAGTCACCAGGGGGAGCCTGTTGTCCGGTGGCTTGGGCATCCAGGGCGACCCAAGGGAAAGGCGAGGGGCGGCGGCATGAGGGCCCCAAGGGCAGGAACGAGGGAGGGCACGCATGGGAGGCAGGGTGAACTCCCGCACGCGCTCCCCCCTCCCCATCGCCCCCCAGTCCTCGCCACCTTCGCCCACTCCCTCCCTCCGTAGCGGCTGCCCTCTCTGAGGCCTCAGCCTCCACACCCCGTTCCCATCGCCCCCCAGCGAGCCCCACTGGTTCCTGTGAGGGTGGGCCTTGTGACTTGGAGTTGGAGGAGCTGGATTCGAGCCGCCTGTCGCTGCAGCGGGCGGCTCCAGCGGGCCTATGAACCGCCGTGGGGTGCCCGGGGGTAAGGGGGCAACGGGGCAAGGGATGTTTGGAGGAAGGCTTGCTGGGCAAAGGGGGGCGGTGGAGGCACAGGGAGAAGAAGGGAGGCCGAAGGAGAAAGAAAAAAGCCAAGAAAGTAGCCTCAGAACAAGAGTGCAGGGCACCCGGGAACGGTCTCCCATCCAAGTCCTGAGCGGATCCGACCCTGCTTAGCTTCCAAGAGCAGAAGAGATGCGCTGCCATCAGGCCGCTAGGGCCAGAGGCCTGAGAGGCTGATGCTGCGACTCCCAGCAGACTGCTCTTGGCCTCCGAGCCCCAGCGTGCTCCTCTCGTCAACCCCTCCGCCTGCCCTGGCCTTGGCTCCTGCGTGCCTGCGCGCCTGCCTTGGGGTGAGGCGCCTCCAGCATCTCAGAGTCGCAGAAGTCCCGGCGATCTCCCCAACTGTCTCTGGACTTCCCAGCCGGACCGCCCCCTCCGCCGCCGCTCCCGCCGCCGTCGCCTCCTCCTACGCCGCCGCCGCCGCCGCCGCCGCCACTGTGGTTTGGAACCCGAGATGCCTAGGGGGGGCGTTCGGTCTTGGAGGCAGGCATGCGGAGTGTTCACAGCGCCCCGAACTCCCCAACCAGAGACCCTGGGCAGCAGTCCACCCCCGTGGCCCCACCCCCGCCAACCTTCCCCTGACAACCCCCCACGCACCCCCCATCACCAGGACAGGACTGAGAGATACGGGAGCCCGGCTGACAGAGACAGACACACAGACACACAGGGAAAGACAGAGAGGCACACGGAGGGGTAGTCGGAGCGAGAGAGGAAGAGAGAGACACGGGGAGAACGAGGATCCAACACACAGACCCGCACTGAACCCCCGAACAGACAGACAGAGACCCTGACCTGGATGCGGATGGGGACACGGAAAGGGACGGACTCGCCGGTGCACGCAAGGGACCCAGACACACACCACACACACCGGAGGCTGTGTTGGCGAGGCAGCTAGCCTCTGGGGGTGTGGTGGAGCTTGGCCAGGTTTTGGCAAGCTGACCGCGCCCTGGTGCTGCTAGAGGAGCCCCTCGGAGCGCCAGGAAGCACAGCCAAGTTGCCTGGAATCCCCTTCTGCTCCCATGCCTGCCCAGCAACCACACTGGCCTGGGGGCATGCGGGGGACTCTTTCCTTGGTCTCGTCGTTTATTTGGGGGTACCCCTCGACGCCGACGCCGTGGTGCCGGGCGCGCCCCCACTGCCTTGCTGAGGGAGCGGGCCTTGCTGTTAGCTGCGCTGCTGTGGGGAGAAGGACTTCGGCCCAGGGTGCCAGCGGCCCCGAGGGCCAGGGCGGTCGGCCATTTTGGTGCTGGGCAGAGGGAGGGAGGGCCCAGGGCGGGGCCCAGGGGCAAAGGGACGGTGGTCGGCGGGAAGGAAGAGAAGGCCCTGCGGGGCTGGAGCGCAGCCCAGGGCTGGTGGGAGAAGGTGTAGGCGTGCCCAGTCACCAGGGGGAGCCGGTTGTTCGGCGGCTTGGGCATCCAGGGCGGCCCAAGGGAATGGCGAGGGGCGGCGGCATGAGGGCCCCAAGGCCAGGAACCAGGGAGTGCACGCATGGGAGGCAGGGTGAACTCCCGCACGCGCTCCCCCCGCCCCATCGCCCCCCCAGTCCTCGCCACCTTCGCCCACTCCCTCCCTCCGAAGCGGCAGCCCTCTCTGCCGCCTCAGCCTCCCCACCCCCTTCCCATCGCCCCCCCGCGAGCCCCACTGGTTCCTGTGAGGGTGGGCCTTGTGACTTGGAGTTGGAGGAGCTGGGTTGGAGCCGCCTGTCGCTGCAGCGGGCGGCTCCAGCGGGCCTGTGAACCGCCGTGGGGTGCCCGGGGGTAAGGGGGCAACGGGGCAAGGGATGTTTGGAGGAAGGCTTGCTGGGCAAAGGGGGGCGGTGGAGGCACAGGGAGAAGAAGGGAGGCCGAAGGAGAAAGAAAAAAGCCAAGAAAGTAGCCTCAGAACAAGAGTGCAGGGCACCCGGGAACGGTCTCCCATCCAAGTCCTGAGCGGATCCGACCCTGCTTAGCTTCCAAGAGCAGAAGAGATGCGCTGCCATCAGGCCGCTAGGGCCAGAGGCCTGAGAGGCTGCTGCTGCGACCCACAGCAGACTGCTCTGGGCCTCCGAGCCCCAGCGTGCTCCTCTCGTCAACCCCTCCGCCTGCCCTGGCCTTGGCTCCTGCGTGCCTGCGAGCCTGCCTTGCGGTGAGGCGCCTCCAGCATCTCAGAGTCCCAGAAGTCCCGGCGATCTCCCCAACTGTCTCTGGACTTCCCAGCCGGACCGCCCCCTCCGCCGCCGCTCCCGCCGCCGCCGCCTCCTCCTACGCCGCCGCCGCCGCCGCCACTGCCACTGTGGTTTGGAACCCGAGATGCCTAGGGGGGGCGTTCGGTCTTGGAGGCAGGCATGCGGAGTGTTCACAGCGCCCCGAACTCCCCAACCAGAGACCCTGGGCAGCAGTCCACCCCCGTGGCCCCTCCCCCGCCAACCTTCCCCTGACACCCCCCCCACGCACCCCCCATCACCAGGACAGGACTGAGCGATACGGGAGCCCGGCTGACAGAGACAGACACACAGACACACAGGGAAAGACAGACAGGCACACGGAGGGGTAGTCGGAGCGAGAGAGGAAGAGAGAGACACGGGGAGAACGAGGATCCAACACTCAGACCCGCACTGAACCCCCGAACAGACACACAGAGACCCTGACCTGGATGCGGATGGGGATACGGAAAGGGACGGACTCGCCGGTGCACGCAAGGGACCCAGACACACACCACACACACCGGAGGCTGTGTTGGCGAGGCAGCTAGGCTCTGGGGGTGTGGTGGAGCTTGGCCAGGTTTTGGCAAGCTCACCGCGCCCTGGTGCTGCTAGAGGAGCCCCTCGGAGCGCCAGGAAGCACAGCCAAGTTGCCTGGAATCCCCTTCTGCTCCCATGCCTGCCCAGCAACCACACTGGCCTGGGGGCATGCGGGGGACTCTTTCCTTGGTCTCGTCGTTTATTTGGGGGTACCCCTCGACGCCGACGCCGTGGTGCCGGGCGCGCCCCCACTGCCTTGCTGAGGGAGGGGGCCTTGCTGTTAGCTGCGCTGCTGTGGGGAGAAAGACTTCGGCCCAGGGTGCCAGCGGCCCCGAGGGCCAGGGCGGTCGGCCATCTTTGGTGCTGGGCAGAGGGAGGGAGGGCCCAGGGCGGGGCCCAGGGGCAAAGGGACGGTGGTCGGCGGGAAGGAAGAGAAGGCCCTGCGGAGCTGGAGTGCAGCCCAGGGCTGGTGGGAGAAGGTGTAGGCGTGCCCAGTCACCAGGGGGAGCCGGTTGTCCGGCGGCTTGGGCATCCAGGGCGGCCCAAGGGAATGGCGAGGGGCGGCGGCATGAGGGCCCCAAGGCCAGGAACCAGGGAGTGCACGCATGGGAGGCAGGGTCAACTCCCGCACGCCCTCCCCCCGCCCCAACGCCCCCCCAGTCCTCGCCACCTTCGCCCACTCCCTCCCTCCGTTGCGGCTGTCCTCTCTGCTGCCTCAACCTCCCCACCCCGTTCCCATCGCCGCCCAGCGAGCCCCACTGGTTCCTGTGAGGGTGGGCCTTGTTGCTTGGAGTTGGAGGAGCTGGGTTGGAGCCGCCAGTCCCTGCAGCGGGCGGCTCCAGCGGGCCTGTGAATCGCCGTGGGGTGCCCGGGAGTAAGGGGGCAGCGGAGCAAGGGATGTTTGGAGGAAGGCTTGCTGGGCAAAGGGGGGCGGTGGAGGCACAGGGAGAAGAAGGGAGGCCGAAGGAGAAAGAAAAAAGCCAAGAAAGTAGCCTCAGAACCAGAGTCCAGGGCACCCGGGAACGGTCTCCCATCCAAGTCCTGACCGGATCCGACCCTGCTTAGCTTCCAAGAGCAGAAGAGATGCGCTGCCATCAGGCCACTAGGGCCATAGGCCTGAGAGGCTGCTGCTGCGACCCACATCAGACTGCTCTGGGCCTCCGGGCCCCAGCGTGCTCCTCTTGTCACCCCTCCACCTGCCCTGTGCTTTGCTCCTGCGTGCCTGCGAGCCTGCCTTGGGGTGAGGCGCCTCCAGCATCTCAGAGTCGCAGAAGTCCTGGCGATCTCCCCAAGTGTCTCTGGACTTCCCAGCAGGACCGCCCCCTCCGCCGCCGCTCCCGCCGCCGCCTCCTCCTCCTCCTCCTCCTCCTCCCCCGCCGCCAAGGCCGCCTCTGCCGCCGCTGTCGTTTGGAACCCGAGATGCCTAGGGGGGGCGTTCGGTCTTGGAGGCAGGCATGCGGAGTGTTCTCAGCGCCCCCAACTCCCCAACCGCAGCCCTGGGTCTAGCGTGGCAAGCCACCCCGCCTTGCTCAATGGCGGCCCGAAGTCAAGGGCGCCACCAGAGACCCTGGGCAGCAGTCCACCGCCGTGGCCCGTCCCCCTCTAACCTTCCCGTGACACCCCCCCCCACGAACCCCCCATCACCAGGACAGGACTGAGAGATACGGGAGCCCGGCTGACATAGACAGACACAAAGACACACAGGGAAAGCCAGAGATACACACGGAGGGGTAGTCGGAGCGAGAGAGGAAGAGAGAGACACGGGGAGACCGAGGATCCAACACACAGACCCGCACTGAACCCCCGAACAGACACACAGAGATCCTGACCTGGATGCGGATGGGGACACGGAAAGGGACGGACTCGCCGGTGCACGCAAGGGACCCAGACACACACCACACACACCGGAGGCTGTGTTGGCGAGGCAGCTAGCCTCTGGGGGTGTGGTGGAGCTTGGCCAGGTTTTGGCAAGCTGACCGCGCCCTGGTGCTGCTAGAGGAGCCCCTCGGAGCGCCAGGAAGCACAGCCAAGTTGCCTGGAATCCCCTTCTGCTCCCATGCCTGCCCAGCAACTACACTGGCCTGGGGGCATGCGGGGGACTCTTTCCTTGGTCTCGTCGTTTATTTGGGGGTACCCCTCGACGCCGACGCCGTGGTGCCGGGCGCGCCCCCACTGCCTTGCTGAGGGAGCGGGCCTCGCTGTTAGGTGCGCTGCTGTGGGGAGAAGGACTTAGGCTCAGGGTGCCAGCGGCCCCAAGGTCCAGGGCGGTCGGCCATCTTTGGTGCTGGGCAGAGGGAGCGAGGGCCCAGGGCGGGGCCCAGGGGCAAAGGGACGGTGGTCGGCGGGAAGGAAGAGAAGGCCCTGCGGGGCTGGAGCGCAGCGCAGGGCTGGTGGGAGAAGGTGTAGGCGTGCCCAGTCACCAGGGGGAGCCTGTTGTCCGGTGGCTTGGGCATCCAGGGCGACCCAAGGGAAAGGCGAGGGGCGGCGGCATGAGGGCCCCAAGGGCAGGAACGAGGGAGGGCACGCATGGGAGGCAGGGTGAACTCCCGCACGCGCTCCCCCCTCCCCATCGCCCCCCAGTCCTCGCCACCTTCGCCCACTCCCTCCCTCCGTAGCGGCTGCCCTCTCTGAGGCCTCAGCCTCCACACCCCGTTCCCATCGCCCCCCAGCGAGCCCCACTGGTTCCTGTGAGGGTGGGCCTTGTGACTTGGAGTTGGAGGAGCTGGATTCGAGCCGCCTGTCGCTGCAGCGGGCGGCTCCAGCGGGCCTATGAACCGCCGTGGGGTGCCCGGGGGTAAGGGGGCAACGGGGCAAGGGATGTTTGGAGGAAGGCTTGCTGGGCAAAGGGGGGCGGTGGAGGCACAGGGAGAAGAAGGGAGGCCGAAGGAGAAAGAAAAAAGCCAAGAAAGTAGCCTCAGAACAAGAGTGCAGGGCACCCGGGAACGGTCTCCCATCCAAGTCCTGAGCGGATCCGACCCTGCTTAGCTTCCAAGAGCAGAAGAGATGCGCTGCCATCAGGCCGCTAGGGCCAGAGGCCTGAGAGGCTGATGCTGCGACTCCCAGCAGACTGCTCTTGGCCTCCGAGCCCCAGCGTGCTCCTCTCGTCAACCCCTCCGCCTGCCCTGGCCTTGGCTCCTGCGTGCCTGCGCGCCTGCCTTGGGGTGAGGCGCCTCCAGCATCTCAGAGTCGCAGAAGTCCCGGCGATCTCCCCAACTGTCTCTGGACTTCCCAGCCGGACCGCCCCCTCCGCCGCCGCTCCCGCCGCCGTCGCCTCCTCCTACGCCGCCGCCGCCGCCGCCGCCGCCACTGTGGTTTGGAACCCGAGATGCCTAGGGGGGGCGTTCGGTCTTGGAGGCAGGCATGCGGAGTGTTCACAGCGCCCCGAACTCCCCAACCAGAGACCCTGGGCAGCAGTCCACCCCCGTGGCCCCACCCCCGCCAACCTTCCCCTGACAACCCCCCACGCACCCCCCATCACCAGGACAGGACTGAGCGATACGGGAGCCCGGCTGACAGAGACAGACACACAGACACACAGGGAAAGACAGAGAGGCACACGGAGGGGTAGTCGGAGCGAGAGAGGAAGAGAGAGACACGGGGAGAACGAGGATCCAACACACAGACCCGCACTGAACCCCCGAACAGACAGACAGAGACCCTGACCTGGCGGATGGGGACACGGAAAGGGACGGACTCGCCGGTGCACGCAAGGGACCCAGACACACACCACACACACCGGAGGCTGTGTTGGCGAGGCAGCTAGCCTCTGGGGGTGTGGTGGAGCTTGGCCAGGTTTTGGCAAGCTGACCGCGCCCTGGTGCTGCTAGAGGAGCCCCTCGGAGCGCCAGGAAGCACAGCCAAGTTGCCTGGAATCCCCTTCTGCTCCCATGCCTGCCCAGCAACCACACTGGCCTGGGGGCATGCGGGGGACTCTTTCCTTGGTCTCGTCGTTTATTTGGGGGTACCCCTCGACGCCGACGCCGTGGTGCCGGGCGCGCCCCCACTGCCTTGCTGAGGGAGCGGGCCTTGCTGTTAGCTGCGCTGCTGTGGGGAGAAGGACTTCGGCCCAGGGTGCCAGCGGCCCCGAGGGCCAGGGCGGTCGGCCATTTTGGTGCTGGGCAGAGGGAGGGAGGGCCCAGGGCGGGGCCCAGGGGCAAAGGGACGGTGGTCGGCGGGAAGGAAGAGAAGGCCCTGCGGGGCTGGAGCGCAGCCCAGGGCTGGTGGGAGAAGGTGTAGGCGTGCCCAGTCACCAGGGGGAGCCGGTTGTTCGGCGGCTTGGGCATCCAGGGCGGCCCAAGGGAATGGCGAGGGGCGGCGGCATGAGGGCCCCAAGGCCAGGAACCAGGGAGTGCACGCATGGGAGGCAGGGTGAACTCCCGCACGCGCTCCCCCCGCCCCATCGCCCCCCCAGTCCTCGCCACCTTCGCCCACTCCCTCCCTCCGAAGCGGCAGCCCTCTCTGCCGCCTCAGCCTCCCCACCCCCTTCCCATCGCCCCCCCGCGAGCCCCACTGGTTCCTGTGAGGGTGGGCCTTGTGACTTGGAGTTGGAGGAGCTGGGTTGGAGCCGCCTGTCGCTGCAGCGGGCGGCTCCAGCGGGCCTGTGAACCGCCGTGGGGTGCCCGGGGGTAAGGGGGCAACGGGGCAAGGGATGTTTGGAGGAAGGCTTGCTGGGCAAAGGGGGGCGGTGGAGGCACAGGGAGAAGAAGGGAGGCCGAAGGAGAAAGAAAAAAGCCAAGAAAGTAGCCTCAGAACAAGAGTGCAGGGCACCCGGGAACGGTCTCCCATCCAAGTCCTGAGCGGATCCGACCCTGCTTAGCTTCCAAGAGCAGAAGAGATGCGCTGCCATCAGGCCGCTAGGGCCAGAGGCCTGAGAGGCTGCTGCTGCGACCCACAGCAGACTGCTCTGGGCCTCCGAGCCCCAGCGTGCTCCTCTCGTCAACCCCTCCGCCTGCCCTGGCCTTGGCTCCTGCGTGCCTGCGAGCCTGCCTTGCGGTGAGGCGCCTCCAGCATCTCAGAGTCCCAGAAGTCCCGGCGATCTCCCCAACTGTCTCTGGACTTCCCAGCCGGACCGCCCCCTCCGCCGCCGCTCCCGCCGCCGCCGCCTCCTCCTACGCCGCCGCCGCCGCCGCCACTGCCACTGTGGTTTGGAACCCGAGATGCCTAGGGGGGGCGTTCGGTCTTGGAGGCAGGCATGCGGAGTGTTCACAGCGCCCCGAACTCCCCAACCAGAGACCCTGGGCAGCAGTCCACCCCCGTGGCCCCTCCCCCGCCAACCTTCCCCTGACACCCCCCCCACGCACCCCCCATCACCAGGACAGGACTGAGCGATACGGGAGCCCGGCTGACAGAGACAGACACACAGACACACAGGGAAAGACAGACAGGCACACGGAGGGGTAGTCGGAGCGAGAGAGGAAGAGAGAGACACGGGGAGAACGAGGATCCAACACTCAGACCCGCACTGAACCCCCGAACAGACACACAGAGACCCTGACCTGGATGCGGATGGGGATACGGAAAGGGACGGACTCGCCGGTGCACGCAAGGGACCCAGACACACACCACACACACCGGAGGCTGTGTTGGCGAGGCAGCTAGGCTCTGGGGGTGTGGTGGAGCTTGGCCAGGTTTTGGCAAGCTCACCGCGCCCTGGTGCTGCTAGAGGAGCCCCTCGGAGCGCCAGGAAGCACAGCCAAGTTGCCTGGAATCCCCTTCTGCTCCCATGCCTGCCCAGCAACCACACTGGCCTGGGGGCATGCGGGGGACTCTTTCCTTGGTCTCGTCGTTTATTTGGGGGTACCCCTCGACGCCGACGCCGTGGTGCCGGGCGCGCCCCCACTGCCTTGCTGAGGGAGGGGGCCTTGCTGTTAGCTGCGCTGCTGTGGGGAGAAAGACTTCGGCCCAGGGTGCCAGCGGCCCCGAGGGCCAGGGCGGTCGGCCATCTTTGGTGCTGGGCAGAGGGAGGGAGGGCCCAGGGCGGGGCCCAGGGGCAAAGGGACGGTGGTCGGCGGGAAGGAAGAGAAGGCCCTGCGGAGCTGGAGTGCAGCCCAGGGCTGGTGGGAGAAGGTGTAGGCGTGCCCAGTCACCAGGGGGAGCCGGTTGTCCGGCGGCTTGGGCATCCAGGGCGGCCCAAGGGAATGGCGAGGGGCGGCGGCATGAGGGCCCCAAGGCCAGGAACCAGGGAGTGCACGCATGGGAGGCAGGGTCAACTCCCGCACGCCCTCCCCCCGCCCCAACGCCCCCCCAGTCCTCGCCACCTTCGCCCACTCCCTCCCTCCGTTGCGGCTGTCCTCTCTGCTGCCTCAACCTCCCCACCCCGTTCCCATCGCCGCCCAGCGAGCCCCACTGGTTCCTGTGAGGGTGGGCCTTGTTGCTTGGAGTTGGAGGAGCTGGGTTGGAGCCGCCAGTCCCTGCAGCGGGCGGCTCCAGCGGGCCTGTGAATCGCCGTGGGGTGCCCGGGAGTAAGGGGGCAGCGGAGCAAGGGATGTTTGGAGGAAGGCTTGCTGGGCAAAGGGGGGCGGTGGAGGCACAGGGAGAAGAAGGGAGGCCGAAGGAGAAAGAAAAAAGCCAAGAAAGTAGCCTCAGAACCAGAGTCCAGGGCACCCGGGAACGGTCTCCCATCCAAGTCCTGACCGGATCCGACCCTGCTTAGCTTCCAAGAGCAGAAGAGATGCGCTGCCATCAGGCCACTAGGGCCATAGGCCTGAGAGGCTGCTGCTGCGACCCACATCAGACTGCTCTGGGCCTCCGGGCCCCAGCGTGCTCCTCTTGTCACCCCTCCACCTGCCCTGTGCTTTGCTCCTGCGTGCCTGCGAGCCTGCCTTGGGGTGAGGCGCCTCCAGCATCTCAGAGTCGCAGAAGTCCTGGCGATCTCCCCAAGTGTCTCTGGACTTCCCAGCAGGACCGCCCCCTCCGCCGCCGCTCCCGCCGCCGCCTCCTCCTCCTCCTCCTCCTCCTCCCCCGCCGCCAAGGCCGCCTCTGCCGCCGCTGTCGTTTGGAACCCGAGATGCCTAGGGGGGGCGTTCGGTCTTGGAGGCAGGCATGCGGAGTGTTCTCAGCGCCCCCAACTCCCCAACCGCAGCCCTGGGTCTAGCGTGGCAAGCCACCCCGCCTTGCTCAATGGCGGCCCGAAGTCAAGGGCGCCACCAGAGACCCTGGGCAGCAGTCCACCGCCGTGGCCCGTCCCCCTCTAACCTTCCCGTGACACCCCCCCCCACGAACCCCCCATCACCAGGACAGGACTGAGAGATACGGGAGCCCGGCTGACATAGACAGACACAAAGACACACAGGGAAAGCCAGAGATACACACGGAGGGGTAGTCGGAGCGAGAGAGGAAGAGAGAGACACGGGGAGACCGAGGATCCAACACACAGACCCGCACTGAACCCCCGAACAGACACACAGAGATCCTGACCTGGATGCGGATGGGGACACGGAAAGGGACGGACTCGCCGGTGCACGCAAGGGACCCAGACACACACCACACACACCGGAGGCTGTGTTGGCGAGGCAGCTAGCCTCTGGGGGTGTGGTGGAGCTTGGCCAGGTTTTGGCAAGCTGACCGCGCCCTGGTGCTGCTAGAGGAGCCCCTCGGAGCGCCAGGAAGCACAGCCAAGTTGCCTGGAATCCCCTTCTGCTCCCATGCCTGCCCAGCAACTACACTGGCCTGGGGGCATGCGGGGGACTCTTTCCTTGGTCTCGTCGTTTATTTGGGGGTACCCCTCGACGCCGACGCCGTGGTGCCGGGCGCGCCCCCACTGCCTTGCTGAGGGAGCGGGCCTCGCTGTTAGGTGCGCTGCTGTGGGGAGAAGGACTTAGGCTCAGGGTGCCAGCGGCCCCAAGGTCCAGGGCGGTCGGCCATCTTTGGTGCTGGGCAGAGGGAGCGAGGGCCCAGGGCGGGGCCCAGGGGCAAAGGGACGGTGGTCGGCGGGAAGGAAGAGAAGGCCCTGCGGGGCTGGAGCGCAGCGCAGGGCTGGTGGGAGAAGGTGTAGGCGTGCCCAGTCACCAGGGGGAGCCTGTTGTCCGGTGGCTTGGGCATCCAGGGCGACCCAAGGGAAAGGCGAGGGGCGGCGGCATGAGGGCCCCAAGGGCAGGAACGAGGGAGGGCACGCATGGGAGGCAGGGTGAACTCCCGCACGCGCTCCCCCCTCCCCATCGCCCCCCAGTCCTCGCCACCTTCGCCCACTCCCTCCCTCCGTAGCGGCTGCCCTCTCTGAGGCCTCAGCCTCCACACCCCGTTCCCATCGCCCCCCAGCGAGCCCCACTGGTTCCTGTGAGGGTGGGCCTTGTGACTTGGAGTTGGAGGAGCTGGATTCGAGCCGCCTGTCGCTGCAGCGGGCGGCTCCAGCGGGCCTATGAACCGCCGTGGGGTGCCCGGGGGTAAGGGGGCAACGGGGCAAGGGATGTTTGGAGGAAGGCTTGCTGGGCAAAGGGGGGCGGTGGAGGCACAGGGAGAAGAAGGGAGGCCGAAGGAGAAAGAAAAAAGCCAAGAAAGTAGCCTCAGAACAAGAGTGCAGGGCACCCGGGAACGGTCTCCCATCCAAGTCCTGAGCGGATCCGACCCTGCTTAGCTTCCAAGAGCAGAAGAGATGCGCTGCCATCAGGCCGCTAGGGCCAGAGGCCTGAGAGGCTGATGCTGCGACTCCCAGCAGACTGCTCTTGGCCTCCGAGCCCCAGCGTGCTCCTCTCGTCAACCCCTCCGCCTGCCCTGGCCTTGGCTCCTGCGTGCCTGCGCGCCTGCCTTGGGGTGAGGCGCCTCCAGCATCTCAGAGTCGCAGAAGTCCCGGCGATCTCCCCAACTGTCTCTGGACTTCCCAGCCGGACCGCCCCCTCCGCCGCCGCTCCCGCCGCCGTCGCCTCCTCCTACGCCGCCGCCGCCGCCGCCGCCGCCACTGTGGTTTGGAACCCGAGATGCCTAGGGGGGGCGTTCGGTCTTGGAGGCAGGCATGCGGAGTGTTCACAGCGCCCCGAACTCCCCAACCAGAGACCCTGGGCAGCAGTCCACCCCCGTGGCCCCACCCCCGCCAACCTTCCCCTGACAACCCCCCACGCACCCCCCATCACCAGGACAGGACTGAGCGATACGGGAGCCCGGCTGACAGAGACAGACACACAGACACACAGGGAAAGACAGAGAGGCACACGGAGGGGTAGTCGGAGCGAGAGAGGAAGAGAGAGACACGGGGAGAACGAGGATCCAACACACAGACCCGCACTGAACCCCCGAACAGACAGACAGAGACCCTGACCTGGCGGATGGGGACACGGAAAGGGACGGACTCGCCGGTGCACGCAAGGGACCCAGACACACACCACACACACCGGAGGCTGTGTTGGCGAGGCAGCTAGCCTCTGGGGGTGTGGTGGAGCTTGGCCAGGTTTTGGCAAGCTGACCGCGCCCTGGTGCTGCTAGAGGAGCCCCTCGGAGCGCCAGGAAGCACAGCCAAGTTGCCTGGAATCCCCTTCTGCTCCCATGCCTGCCCAGCAACCACACTGGCCTGGGGGCATGCGGGGGACTCTTTCCTTGGTCTCGTCGTTTATTTGGGGGTACCCCTCGACGCCGACGCCGTGGTGCCGGGCGCGCCCCCACTGCCTTGCTGAGGGAGCGGGCCTTGCTGTTAGCTGCGCTGCTGTGGGGAGAAGGACTTCGGCCCAGGGTGCCAGCGGCCCCGAGGGCCAGGGCGGTCGGCCATTTTGGTGCTGGGCAGAGGGAGGGAGGGCCCAGGGCGGGGCCCAGGGGCAAAGGGACGGTGGTCGGCGGGAAGGAAGAGAAGGCCCTGCGGGGCTGGAGCGCAGCCCAGGGCTGGTGGGAGAAGGTGTAGGCGTGCCCAGTCACCAGGGGGAGCCGGTTGTTCGGCGGCTTGGGCATCCAGGGCGGCCCAAGGGAATGGCGAGGGGCGGCGGCATGAGGGCCCCAAGGCCAGGAACCAGGGAGTGCACGCATGGGAGGCAGGGTGAACTCCCGCACGCGCTCCCCCCGCCCCATCGCCCCCCCAGTCCTCGCCACCTTCGCCCACTCCCTCCCTCCGAAGCGGCAGCCCTCTCTGCCGCCTCAGCCTCCCCACCCCCTTCCCATCGCCCCCCAGCGAGCCCCACTGGTTCCTGTGAGGGTGGGCCTTGTGACTTGGAGTTGGAGGAGCTGGGTTGGAGCCGCCTGTCGCTGCAGCGGGCGGCTCCAGAGGGCCTGTGAACCGCCGTGGGGTGCCCGGGGGTAAGGGGGCAACGGGGCAAGGGATGTTTGGAGGAAGGCTTGCTGGGCAAAGGGGGGCGGTGGAGGCACAGGGAGAAGAAGGGAGGCCGAAGGAGAAAGAAAAAAGCCAAGAAAGTAGCCTCAGAACAAGAGTGCAGGGCACCCGGGAACGGTCTCCCATCCAAGTCCTGAGCGGATCCGACCCTGCTTAGCTTCCAAGAGCAGAAGAGATGCGCTGCCATCAGGCCGCTAGGGCCAGAGGCCTGAGAGGCTGCTGCTGCGACCCACAGCAGACTGCTCTGGGCCTCCGAGCCCCAGCGTGCTCCTCTCGTCAACCCCTCCGCCTGCCCTGGCCTTGGCTCCTGCGTGCCTGCGAGCCTGCCTTGCGGTGAGGCGCCTCCAGCATCTCAGAGTCCCAGAAGTCCCGGCGATCTCCCCAACTGTCTCTGGACTTCCCAGCCGGACCGCCCCCTCCGCCGCCGCTCCCGCCGCCGCCGCCTCCTCCTACGCCGCCGCCGCCGCCGCCACTGCCACTGTGGTTTGGAACCCGAGATGCCTAGGGGGGGCGTTCGGTCTTGGAGGCAGGCATGCGGAGTGTTCACAGCGCCCCGAACTCCCCAACCAGAGACCCTGGGCAGCAGTCCACCCCCGTGGCCCCTCCCCCGCCAACCTTCCCCTGACACCCCCCCCACGCACCCCCCATCACCAGGACAGGACTGAGCGATACGGGAGCCCGGCTGACAGAGACAGACACACAGACACACAGGGAAAGACAGACAGGCACACGGAGGGGTAGTCGGAGCGAGAGAGGAAGAGAGAGACACGGGGAGAACGAGGATCCAACACTCAGACCCGCACTGAACCCCCGAACAGACACACAGAGACCCTGACCTGGATGCGGATGGGGATACGGAAAGGGACGGACTCGCCGGTGCACGCAAGGGACCCAGACACACACCACACACACCGGAGGCTGTGTTGGCGAGGCAGCTAGGCTCTGGGGGTGTGGTGGAGCTTGGCCAGGTTTTGGCAAGCTCACCGCGCCCTGGTGCTGCTAGAGGAGCCCCTCGGAGCGCCAGGAAGCACAGCCAAGTTGCCTGGAATCCCCTTCTGCTCCCATGCCTGCCCAGCAACCACACTGGCCTGGGGGCATGCGGGGGACTCTTTCCTTGGTCTCGTCGTTTATTTGGGGGTACCCCTCGACGCCGACGCCGTGGTGCCGGGCGCGCCCCCACTGCCTTGCTGAGGGAGGGGGCCTTGCTGTTAGCTGCGCTGCTGTGGGGAGAAAGACTTCGGCCCAGGGTGCCAGCGGCCCCGAGGGCCAGGGCGGTCGGCCATCTTTGGTGCTGGGCAGAGGGAGGGAGGGCCCAGGGCGGGGCCCAGGGGCAAAGGGACGGTGGTCGGCGGGAAGGAAGAGAAGGCCCTGCGGAGCTGGAGTGCAGCCCAGGGCTGGTGGGAGAAGGTGTAGGCGTGCCCAGTCACCAGGGGGAGCCGGTTGTCCGGCGGCTTGGGCATCCAGGGCGGCCCAAGGGAATGGCGAGGGGCGGCGGCATGAGGGCCCCAAGGCCAGGAACCAGGGAGTGCACGCATGGGAGGCAGGGTCAACTCCCGCACGCCCTCCCCCCGCCCCAACGCCCCCCCAGTCCTCGCCACCTTCGCCCACTCCCTCCCTCCGTTGCGGCTGTCCTCTCTGCTGCCTCAACCTCCCCACCCCGTTCCCATCGCCGCCCAGCGAGCCCCACTGGTTCCTGTGAGGGTGGGCCTTGTTGCTTGGAGTTGGAGGAGCTGGGTTGGAGCCGCCAGTCCCTGCAGCGGGCGGCTCCAGCGGGCCTGTGAATCGCCGTGGGGTGCCCGGGAGTAAGGGGGCAGCGGAGCAAGGGATGTTTGGAGGAAGGCTTGCTGGGCAAAGGGGGGCGGTGGAGGCACAGGGAGAAGAAGGGAGGCCGAAGGAGAAAGAAAAAAGCCAAGAAAGTAGCCTCAGAACCAGAGTCCAGGGCACCCGGGAACGGTCTCCCATCCAAGTCCTGACCGGATCCGACCCTGCTTAGGTTCCAAGAGCAGAAGAGATGCGCTGCCATCAGGCCACTAGGGCCATAGGCCTGAGAGGCTGCTGCTGCGACCCACATCAGACTGCTCTGGGCCTCCGGGCCCCAGCGTGCTCCTCTTGTCACCCCTCCACCTGCCCTGTGCTTTGCTCCTGCGTGCCTGCGAGCCTGCCTTGGGGTGAGGCGCCTCCAGCATCTCAGAGTCGCAGAAGTCCTGGCGATCTCCCCAAGTGTCTCTGGACTTCCCAGCAGGACCGCCCCCTCCGCCGCCGCTCCCGCCGCCTCCTCCTCCTCCTCCTCCTCCTCCTCCTCCTCCTCCTCCTCCTCCCCCGCCGCCACCGCCGCCTCCGCCGCCGCTGTCGTTTGGAACCCGAGATGCCTAGGGGGGGCGTTCGGTCTTGGAGGCAGGCATGCGGAGTGTTCTCAGCGCCCCCAACTCCCCAACCGCAGCCCTGGGTCTAGCGTGGCAAGCCACCCCGCCTTGCTCAATGGCGGCCCGAAGTCAAGGGCGCCACCAGAGACCCTGGGCAGCAGTCCACCGCCGTGGCCCGTCCCCCTCTAACCTTCCCGTGACACCCCCCCCCACGAACCCCCCATCACCAGGACAGGACTGAGAGATACGGGAGCCCGGCTGACATAGACAGACACAAAGACACACAGGGAAAGCCAGAGATACACACGGAGGGGTAGTCGGAGCGAGAGAGGAAGAGAGAGACACGGGGAGACCGAGGATCCAACACACAGACCCGCACTGAACCCCCGAACAGACACACAGAGATCCTGACCTGGATGCGGATGGGGACACGGAAAGGGACGGACTCGCCGGTGCACGCAAGGGACCCAGACACACACCACACACACCGGAGGCTGTGTTGGCGAGGCAGCTAGCCTCTGGGGGTGTGGTGGAGCTTGGCCAGGTTTTGGCAAGCTGACCGCGCCCTGGTGCTGCTAGAGGAGCCCCTCGGAGCGCCAGGAAGCACAGCCAAGTTGCCTGGAATCCCCTTCTGCTCCCATGCCTGCCCAGCAACTACACTGGCCTGGGGGCATGCGGGGGACTCTTTCCTTGGTCTCGTCGTTTATTTGGGGGTACCCCTCGACGCCGACGCCGTGGTGCCGGGCGCGCCCCCACTGCCTTGCTGAGGGAGCGGGCCTCGCTGTTAGGTGCGCTGCTGTGGGGAGAAGGACTTAGGCTCAGGGTGCCAGCGGCCCCAAGGTCCAGGGCGGTCGGCCATCTTTGGTGCTGGGCAGAGGGAGCGAGGGCCCAGGGCGGGGCCCAGGGGCAAAGGGACGGTGGTCGGCGGGAAGGAAGAGAAGGCCCTGCGGGGCTGGAGCGCAGCGCAGGGCTGGTGGGAGAAGGTGTAGGCGTGCCCAGTCACCAGGGGGAGCCTGTTGTCCGGTGGCTTGGGCATCCAGGGCGACCCAAGGGAAAGGCGAGGGGCGGCGGCATGAGGGCCCCAAGGGCAGGAACGAGGGAGGGCACGCATGGGAGGCAGGGTGAACTCCCGCACGCGCTCCCCCCTCCCCATCGCCCCCCAGTCCTCGCCACCTTCGCCCACTCCCTCCCTCCGTAGCGGCTGCCCTCTCTGAGGCCTCAGCCTCCACACCCCGTTCCCATCGCCCCCCAGCGAGCCCCACTGGTTCCTGTGAGGGTGGGCCTTGTGACTTGGAGTTGGAGGAGCTGGATTCGAGCCGCCTGTCGCTGCAGCGGGCGGCTCCAGCGGGCCTATGAACCGCCGTGGGGTGCCCGGGGGTAAGGGGGCAACGGGGCAAGGGATGTTTGGAGGAAGGCTTGCTGGGCAAAGGGGGGCGGTGGAGGCACAGGGAGAAGAAGGGAGGCCGAAGGAGAAAGAAAAAAGCCAAGAAAGTAGCCTCAGAACAAGAGTGCAGGGCACCCGGGAACGGTCTCCCATCCAAGTCCTGAGCAGATCCGACCCTGCTTAGCTTCCAAGAGCAGAAGAGATGCGCTGCCATCAGGCCGCTAGGGCCAGAGGCCTGAGAGGCTGATGCTGCGACTCCCAGCAGACTGCTCTTGGCCTCCGAGCCCCAGCGTGCTCCTCTCGTCAACCCCTCCGCCTGCCCTGGCCTTGGCTCCTGCGTGCCTGCGCGCCTGCCTTGGGGTGAGGCGCCTCCAGCATCTCAGAGTCGCAGAAGTCCCGGCGATCTCCCCAACTGTCTCTGGACTTCCCAGCCGGACCGCCCCCTCCGCCGCCGCTCCCGCCGCCGTAGCCTCCTCCTACGCCGCCGCCGCCGCCGCCGCCACTGTGGTTTGGAACCCGAGATGCCTAGGGGGGGCGTTCGGTCTTGGAGGCAGGCATGCGGAGTGTTCACAGCGCCCCGAACTCCCCAACCAGTGACCCTGGGCAGCAGTCCACCCCCGTGGCCCCACCCCCGCCAACCTTCCCCTGACAACCCCCCACGCACCCCCCATCACCAGGACAGGACTGAGAGATACGGGAGCCCGGCTGACAGAGACAGACACACAGACACACAGGGAAAGACAGAGAGGCACACGGAGGGGTAGTCGGAGCGAGAGAGGAAGAGAGAGACACGGGGAGAACGAGGATCCAACACACAGACCCGCACTGAACCCCCGAACAGACAGACAGAGACCCTGACCTGGATGCGGATGGGGACACGGAAAGGGACGGACTCGCCGGTGCACGCAAGGGACCCAGACACACACCACACACACCGGAGGCTGTGTTGGCGAGGCAGCTAGCCTCTGGGGGTGTGGTGGAGCTTGGCCAGGTTTTGGCAAGCTGACCGCGCCCTGGTGCTGCTAGAGGAGCCCCTCGGAGCGCCAGGAAGCACAGCCAAGTTGCCTGGAATCCCCTTCTGCTCCCATGCCTGCCCAGCAACCACACTGGCCTGGGGGCATGCGGGGGACTCTTTCCTTGGTCTCGTCGTTTATTTGGGGGTACCCCTCGACGCCGACGCCGTGGTGCCGGGCGCGCCCCCACTGCCTTGCTGAGGGAGCGGGCCTTGCTGTTAGCTGCGCTGCTGTGGGGAGAAGGACTTCGGCCCAGGGTGCCAGCGGCCCCAAGGGCCAGGGCGGTCGGCCATTTTGGTGCTGGGCAGAGGGAGGGAGGGCCCAGGGCGGGGCCCAGGGGCAAAGGGACGGTGGTCGGCGGGAAGGAAGAGAAGGCCCTGCGGGGCTGGAGCGCAGCCCAGGGCTGGTGGGAGAAGGTGTAGGCGTGCCCAGTCACCAGGGGGAGCCGGTTGTTCGGCGGCTTGGGCATCCAGGGCGGCCCAAGGGAATGGCGAGGGGCGGCGGCATGAGGGCCCCAAGGCCAGGAACCAGGGAGTGCACGCATGGGAGGCAGGGTGAACTCCCGCACGCGCTCCCCCCGCCCCATCGCCCCCCCAGTCCTCGCCACCTTCGCCCACTCCCTCCCTCCGAAGCGGCAGCCCTCTCTGCCGCCTCAGCCTCCCCACCCCCTTCCCATCGCCCCCCAGCGAGCCCCACTGGTTCCTGTGAGGGTGGGCCTTGTGACTTGGAGTTGGAGGAGCTGGGTTGGAGCCGCCTGTCGCTGCAGCGGGCGGCTCCAGAGGGCCTGTGAACCGCCGTGGGGTGCCCGGGGGTAAGGGGGCAACGGGGCAAGGGATGTTTGGAGGAAGGCTTGCTGGGCAAAGGGGGGCGGTGGAGGCACAGGGAGAAGAAGGGAGGCCGAAGGAGAAAGAAAAAAGCCAAGAAAGTAGCCTCAGAACAAGAGTGCAGGGCACCCGGGAACGGTCTCCCATCCAAGTCCTGAGCGGATCCGACCCTGCTTAGCTTCCAAGAGCAGAAGAGATGCGCTGCCATCAGGCCGCTAGGGCCAGAGGCCTGAGAGGCTGCTGCTGCGACCCACAGCAGACTGCTCTGGGCCTCCGAGCCCCAGCGTGCTCCTCTCGTCAACCCCTCCGCCTGCCCTGGCCTTGGCTCCTGCGTGCCTGCGAGCCTGCCTTGCGGTGAGGCGCCTCCAGCATCTCAGAGTCCCAGAAGTCCCGGCGATCTCCCCAACTGTCTCTGGACTTCCCAGCCGGACCGCCCCCTCCGCCGCCGCTCCCGCCGCCGCCGCCTCCTCCTACGCCGCCGCCGCCGCCGCCACTGCCACTGTGGTTTGGAACCCGAGATGCCTAGGGGGGGCGTTCGGTCTTGGAGGCAGGCATGCGGAGTGTTCACAGCGCCCCGAACTCCCCAACCAGAGACCCTGGGCAGCAGTCCACCCCCGTGGCCCCTCCCCCGCCAACCTTCCCCTGACACCCCCCCCACGCACCCCCCATCACCAGGACAGGACTGAGCGATACGGGAGCCCGGCTGACAGAGACAGACACACAGACACACAGGGAAAGACAGACAGGCACACGGAGGGGTAGTCGGAGCGAGAGAGGAAGAGAGAGACACGGGGAGAACGAGGATCCAACACTCAGACCCGCACTGAACCCCCGAACAGACACACAGAGACCCTGACCTGGATGCGGATGGGGATACGGAAAGGGACGGACTCGCCGGTGCACGCAAGGGACCCAGACACACACCACACACACCGGAGGCTGTGTTGGCGAGGCAGCTAGTCTCTGGGGGTGTGGTGGAGCTTGGCCAGGTTTTGGCAAGCTCACCGCGCCCTGGTGCTGCTAGAGGAGCCCCTCGGAGCGCCAGGAAGCACAGCCAAGTTGCCTGGAATCCCCTTCTGCTCCCATGCCTGCCCAGCAACCACACTGGCCTGGGGGCATGCGGGGGACTCTTTCCTTGGTCTCGTCGTTTATTTGGGGGTACCCCTCGACGCCGACGCCGTGGTGCCGGGCGCGCCCCCACTGCCTTGCTGAGGGAGGGGGCCTTGCTGTTAGCTGCGCTGCTGTGGGGAGAAAGACTTCGGCCCAGGGTGCCAGCGGCCCCGAGGGCCAGGGCGGTCGGCCATCTTTGGTGCTGGGCAGAGGGAGGGAGGGCCCAGGGCGGGGCCCAGGGGCAAAGGGACGGTGGTCGGCGGGAAGGAAGAGAAGGCCCTGCGGAGCTGGAGTGCAGCCCAGGGCTGGTGGGAGAAGGTGTAGGCGTGCCCAGTCACCAGGGGGAGCCGGTTGTCCGGCGGCTTGGGCATCCAGGGCGGCCCAAGGGAATGGCGAGGGGCGGCGGCATGAGGGCCCCAAGGCCAGGAACCAGGGAGTGCACGCATGGGAGGCAGGGTCAACTCCCGCACGCCCTCCCCCCGCCCCAACGCCCCCCCAGTCCTCGCCACCTTCGCCCACTCCCTCCCTCCGTTGCGGCTGTCCTCTCTGCTGCCTCAACCTCCCCACCCCGTTCCCATCGCCGCCCAGCGAGCCCCACTGGTTCCTGTGAGGGTGGGCCTTGTTGCTTGGAGTTGGAGGAGCTGGGTTGGAGCCGCCAGTCCCTGCAGCGGGCGGCTCCAGCGGGCCTGTGAATCGCCGTGGGGTGCCCGGGAGTAAGGGGGCAGCGGAGCAAGGGATGTTTGGAGGAAGGCTTGCTGGGCAAAGGGGGGCGGTGGAGGCACAGGGAGAAGAAGGGAGGCCGAAGGAGAAAGAAAAAAGCCAAGAAAGTAGCCTCAGAACCAGAGTCCAGGGCACCCGGGAACGGTCTCCCATCCAAGTCCTGACCGGATCCGACCCTGCTTAGCTTCCAAGAGCAGAAGAGATGCGCTGCCATCAGGCCACTAGGGCCATAGGCCTGAGAGGCTGCTGCTGCGACCCACATCAGACTGCTCTGGGCCTCCGGGCCCCAGCGTGCTCCTCTTGTCACCCCTCCACCTGCCCTGTGCTTTGCTCCTGCGTGCCTGCGAGCCTGCCTTGGGGTGAGGCGCCTCCAGCATCTCAGAGTCGCAGAAGTCCTGGCGATCTCCCCAAGTGTCTCTGGACTTCCCAGCAGGACCGCCCCCTCCGCCGCCGCTCCCGCCGCCGCCTCCTCCTCCTCCTCCTCCTCCTCCTCCTCCTCCTCCCCCGCCGCCACCGCCGCCTCCGCCGCCGCTGTCGTTTGGAACCCGAGATGCCTAGGGGGGGCGTTCGGTCTTGGAGGCAGGCATGCGGAGTGTTCTCAGCGCCCCCAACTCCCCAACCGCAGCCCTGGGTCTAGCGTGGCAAGCCACCCCGCCTTGCTCAATGGCGGCCCGAAGTCAAGGGCGCCACCAGAGACCCTGGGCAGCAGTCCACCGCCGTGGCCCGTCCCCCTCTAACCTTCCCGTGACACCCCCCCCCACGAACCCCCCATCACCAGGACAGGACTGAGAGATACGGGAGCCCGGCTGACATAGACAGACACAAAGACACACAGGGAAAGCCAGAGATACGCACGGAGGGGTAGTCGGAGCGAGAGAGGAAGAGAGAGACACGGGGAGACCGAGGATCCAACACACAGACCCGCACTGAACCCCCGAACAGACACACAGAGATCCTGACCTGGATGCGGATGGGGACACGGAAAGGGACAGCCTCGCCGGTGCACGCAAGGGACCCAGACACACACCACACACACCGGAGGCTGTGTTGGCGAGGCAGCTAGCCTCTGGGGGTGTGGTGGAGCTTGGCCAGGTTTTGGCAAGCTGACCGCGCCCTGGTGCTGCTAGAGGAGCCCCTCGGAGCGCCAGGAAGCACAGCCAAGTTGCCTGGAATCCCCTTCTGCTCCCATGCCTGCCCAGCAACTACACTGGCCTGGGGGCATGCGGGGGACTCTTTCCTTGGTCTCGTCGTTTATTTGGGGGTACCCCTCGACGCCGACGCCGTGGTGCCGGGCGCGCCCCCACTGCCTTGCTGAGGGAGCGGGCCTCGCTGTTAGGTGCGCTGCTGTGGGGAGAAGGACTTAGGCTCAGGGTGCCAGCGGCCCCAAGGTCCAGGGCGGTCGGCCATCTTTGGTGCTGGGCAGAGGGAGCGAGGGCCCAGGGCGGGGCCCAGGGGCAAAGGGACGGTGGTCGGCGGGAAGGAAGAGAAGGCCCTGCGGGGCTGGAGCGCAGCGCAGGGCTGGTGGGAGAAGGTGTAGGCGTGCCCAGTCACCAGGGGGAGCCTGTTGTCCGGTGGCTTGGGCATCCAGGGCGACCCAAGGGAAAGGCAAGGGGCGGCGGCATGAGGGCCCCAAGGGCAGGAACGAGGGAGGGCACGCATGGGAGGCAGGGTGAACTCCCGCACGCGCTCCCCCCTCCCCATCGCCCCCCAGTCCTCGCCACCTTCGCCCACTCCCTCCCTCCGTAGCGGCTGCCCTCTCTGAGGCCTCAGCCTCCACACCCCGTTCCCATCGCCCCCCAGCGAGCCCCACTGGTTCCTGTGAGGGTGGGCCTTGTGACTTGGAGTTGGAGGAGCTGGATTCGAGCCGCCTGTCGCTGCAGCGGGCGGCTCCAGCGGGCCTATGAACCGCCGTGGGGTGCCCGGGGGTAAGGGGGCAACGGGGCAAGGGATGTTTGGAGGAAGGCTTGCTGGGCAAAGGGGGGCGGTGGAGGCACAGGGAGAAGAAGGGAGGCCGAAGGAGAAAGAAAAAAGCCAAGAAAGTAGCCTCAGAACAAGAGTGCAGGGCACCCGGGAACGGTCTCCCATCCAAGTCCTGAGCGGATCCGACCCTGCTTAGCTTCCAAGAGCAGAAGAGATGCGCTGCCATCAGGCCGCTAGGGCCAAAGGCCTGAGAGGCTGATGCTGCGACTCCCAGCAGACTGCTCTTGGCCTCCGAGCCCCAGCGTGCTCCTCTCGTCAACCCCTCCGCCTGCCCTGGCCTTGGCTCCTGCGTGCCTGCGCGCCTGCCTTGGGGTGAGGCGCCTCCAGCATCTCAGAGTCGCAGAAGTCCCGGCGATCTCCCCAACTGTCTCTGGACTTCCCAGCCGGACCGCCCCCTCCGCCGCCGCTCCCGCCGCCGTCGCCTCCTCCTACGCCGCCGCCGCCGCCGCCACTGTGGTTTGGAACCCGAGATGCCTAGGGGGGGCGTTCGGTCTTGGAGGCAGGCATGCGGAGTGTTCACAGCGCCCCGAACTCCCCAACCAGAGACCCTGGGCAGCAGTCCACCCCCGTGGCCCCACCCCCGCCAACCTTCCCCTGACAACCCCCCACGCACCCCCCATCACCAGGACAGGACTGAGAGATACGGGAGCCCGGCTGACAGAGACAGACACACAGACACACAGGGAAAGACAGAGAGGCACACGGAGGGGTAGTCGGAGCGAGAGAGGAAGAGAGAGACACGGGGAGAACGAGGATCCAACACACAGACCCGCACTGAACCCCCGAACAGACAGACAGAGACCCTGACCTGGATGCGGATGGGGACACGGAAAGGGACGGACTCGCCGGTGCACGCAAGGGACCCAGACACACACCACACACACCGGAGGCTGTGTTGGCGAGGCAGCTAGCCTCTGGGGGTGTGGTGGAGCTTGGCCAGGTTTTGGCAAGCTGACCGCGCCCTGGTGCTGCTAGAGGAGCCCCTCGGAGCGCCAGGAAGCACAGCCAAGTTGCCTGGAATCCCCTTCTGCTCCCATGCCTGCCCAGCAACCACACTGGCCTGGGGGCATGCGGGGGACTCTTTCCTTGGTCTCGTCGTTTATTTGGGGGTACCCCTCGACGCCGATGCCGTGGTGCCGGGCGCGCCCCCACTGCCTTGCTGAGGGAGCGGGCCTTGCTGTTAGCTGCGCTGCTGTGGGGAGAAGGACTTCGGCCCAGGGTGCCAGCGGCCCCGAGGGCCAGGGCGGTCGGCCATTTTGGTGCAGGGCAGAGGGAGGGAGGGCCCAGGGCGGGGCCCAGGGGCAAAGGGACGGTGGTCGGCGGGAAGGAAGAGAAGGCCCTGCGGGGCTGGAGCGCAGCCCAGGGCTGGTGGGAGAAGGTGTAGGCGTGCCCAGTCACCAGGGGGAGCCGGTTGTTCGGCGGCTTGGGCATCCAGGGCGGCCCAAGGGAATGGCGAGGGGCGGCGGCATGAGGGCCCCAAGGCCAGGAACCAGGGAGTGCACGCATGGGAGGCAGGGTGAACTCCCGCCCGCGCTCCCCCCGCCCCATCGCCCCCCCAGTCCTCGCCACCTTCGCCCACTCCCTCCCTCCGAAGCGGCAGCCCTCTCTGCCGCCTCAGCCTCCCCACCCCCTTCCCATCGCCCCCCCGCGAGCCCCACTGGTTCCTGTGAGGGTGGGCCTTGTGACTTGGAGTTGGAGGAGCTGGGTTGGAGCCGCCTGTCGCTGTAGCGGGCGGCTCCAGCGGGCCTGTGAACCGCCGTGGGGTGCCCGGGGGTAAGGGGGCAACGGGGCAAGGGATGTTTGGAGGAAGGCTTGCTGGGCAAAGGGGGGCGGTGGAGGCACAGGGAGAAGAAGGGAGGCCGAAGGAGAAAGAAAAAAGCCAAGAAAGTAGCCTCAGAACAAGAGTGCAGGGCACCCGGGAACGGTCTCCCATCCAAGTCCTGAGCGGATCCGACCCTGCTTAGCTTCCAAGAGCAGAAGAGATGCGCTGCCATCAGGCCGCTAGGGCCAGAGGCCTGAGAGGCTGCTGCTGCGACCCACAGCAGACTGCTCTGGGCCTCCGAGCCCCAGCGTGCTCCTCTCGTCAACCCCTCCGCCTGCCCTGGCTTTGGCTCCTGCGTGCCTGCGAGCCTGCCTTGGGGTGAGGCGCCTCCAGCATCTCAGAGTCCCAGAAGTCCCGGCGATCTCCCCAACTGTCTCTGGACTTCCCAGCCGGACCGCCCCCTCCGCCGCCGCTCCCGCCGCCGTCGCCTCCTCCTACGCCGCCGCCGCCGCCGCCACTGCCACTGTGGTTTGGAACCCGAGATGCCTAGGGGGGGCGTTCGGTCTTGGAGGCAGGCATGCGGAGTGTTCACAGCGCCCCGAACTCCCCAACCAGAGACCCTGGGCAGCAGTCCACCCCCGTGGCCCCTCCCCCGCCAACCTTCCCCTGACACCCCCCCCACGCACCCCCCATCACCAGGACAGGACTGAGCGATACGGGAGCCCGGCTGACAGAGACAGACACACAGACACACAGGGAAAGACAGACAGGCACACGGAGGGGTAGTCGGAGCGAGAGAGGAAGAGAGAGACACGGGGAGAACGAGGATCCAACACTCAGACCCGCACTGAACCCCCGAACAGACACACAGAGACCCTGACCTGGATGCGGATGGGGATACGGAAAGGGACGGACTCGCCGGTGCACGCAAGGGACCCAGACACACACCACACACACCGGAGGCTGTGTTGGCGAGGCAGCTAGGCTCTGGGGGTGTGGTGGAGCTTGGCCAGGTTTTGGCAAGCTGACCGCGCCCTGGTGCTGCTAGAGGAGCCCCTCGGAGCGCCAGGAAGCACAGCCAAGTTGCCTGGAATCCCCTTCTGCTCCCATGCCTGCCCAGCAACCACACTGGCCTGGGGGCATGCGGGGGACTCTTTCCTTGGTCTCGTCGTTTATTTGGGGGTACCCCTCGACGCCGACGCCGTGGTGCCGGGCGCGCCCCCACTGCCTTGCTGAGGGAGGGGGCCTTGCTGTTAGCTGCGCTGCTGTGGGGAGAAAGACTTCGGCCCAGGGTGCCAGCGGCCCCGAGGGCCAGGGCGGTCGGCCATCTTTGGTGCTGGGCAGAGGGAGGGAGGGCCCAGGGCGGGGCCCAGGGGCAAAGGGACGGTGGTCGGCGGGAAGGAAGAGAAGGCCCTGCGGAGCTGGAGTGCAGCCCAGGGCTGGTGGGAGAAGGTGTAGGCGTGCCCAGTCACCAGGGGGAGCCGGTTGTCCGGCGGCTTGGGCATCCAGGGCGGCCCAAGGGAATGGCGAGGGGCGGCGGCATGAGGGCCCCAAGGCCAGGAACCAGGGAGTGCACGCATGGGAGGCAGGGTCAACTCCCGCACGCCCTCCCCCCGCCCCAACGCCCCCCCAGTCCTCGCCACCTTCGCCCACTCCCTCCCTCCGTTGCGGCTGTCCTCTCTGCTGCCTCAACCTCCCCACCCCGTTCCCATCGCCGCCCAGCGAGCCCCACTGGTTCCTGTGAGGGTGGGCCTTGTTGCTTGGAGTTGGAGGAGCTGGGTTGGAGCCGCCAGTCCCTGCAGCGGGCGGCTCCAGCGGGCCTGTGAATCGCCGTGGGGTGCCCGGGAGTAAGGGGGCAGCGGAGCAAGGGATGTTTGGAGGAAGGCTTGCTGGGCAAAGGGGGGCGGTGGAGGCACAGGGAGAAGAAGGGAGGCCGAAGGAGAAAGAAAAAAGCCAAGAAAGTAGCCTCAGAACCAGAGTCCAGGGCACCCGGGAACGGTCTCCCATCCAAGTCCTGACCGGATCCGACCCTGCTTAGCTTCCAAGAGCAGAAGAGATGCGCTGCCATCAGGCCACTAGGGCCATAGGCCTGAGAGGCTGCTGCTGCGACCCACATCAGACTGCTCTGGGCCTCCGGGCCCCAGCGTGCTCCTCTTGTCACCCCTCCACCTGCCCTGTGCTTTGCTCCTGCGTGCCTGCGAGCCTGCCTTGGGGTGAGGCGCCTCCAGCATCTCAGAGTCGCAGAAGTCCTGGCGATCTCCCCAAGTGTCTCTGGACTTCCCAGCAGGACCGCCCCCTCCGCCGCCGCTCCCGCCGCCGCCTCCTCCTCCTCCTCCTCCTCCTCCCCCGCCGCCACCGCCGCCTCCGCCGCCGCTGTCGTTTGGAACCCGAGATGCCTAGGGGGGGCGTTCGGTCTTGGAGGCAGGCATGCGGAGTGTTCTCAGCGCCCCCAACTCCCCAACCGCAGCCCTGGGTCTAGCGTGGCAAGCCACCCCGCCTTGCTCAATGGCGGCCCGAAGTCAAGGGCGCCACCAGAGACCCTGGGCAGCAGTCCACCGCCGTGGCCCGTCCCCCTCTAACCTTCCCGTGACAACCCCCCCCCACGAACCCCCCATCACCAGGACAGGACTGAGAGATACGGGAGCCCGGCTGACATAGACAGACACAAAGACACACAGGGAAAGCCAGAGATACACACGGAGGGGTAGTCGGAGCGAGAGAGGAAGAGAGAGACACGGGGAGACCGAGGATCCAACACACAGACCCGCACTGAACCCCCGAACAGACACACAGAGATCCTGACCTGGATGCGGATGGGGACACGGAAAGGGACAGCCTCGCCGGTGCACGCAAGGGACCCAGACACACACCACACACACCGGAGGCTGTGTTGGCGAGGCAGCTAGCCTCTGGGGGTGTGGTGGAGCTTGGCCAGGTTTTGGCAAGCTGACCGCGCCCTGGTGCTGCTAGAGGAGCCCCTCGGAGCGCCAGGAAGCACAGCCAAGTTGCCTGGAATCCCCTTCTGCTCCCATGCCTGCCCAGCAACTACACTGGCCTAGGGGCATGCGGGGGACTCTTTCCTTGGTCTCGTCGTTTATTTGGGGGTACCCCTCGACGCCGACGCCGTGGTGCCGGGCGCGCCCCCACTGCCTTGCTGAGGGAGCGGGCCTCGCTGTTAGGTGCGCTGCTGTGGGGAGAAGGACTTAGGCTCAGGGTGCCAGCGGCCCCAAGGTCCAGGGCGGTCGGCCATCTTTGGTGCTGGGCAGAGGGAGCGAGGGCCCAGGGCGGGGCCCAGGGGCAAAGGGACGGTGGTCGGCGGGAAGGAAGAGAAGGCCCTGCGGGGCTGGAGCGCAGCCCAGGGCTGGTGGGAGAAGGTGTAGGTGTGCCCAGTCACCAGGGGGAGCCGGTTGTCCGGTGGCTTGGGCATCCAGGGCGACCCAAGGGAAAGGCGAGGGGCGGCGGCATGAGGGCCCCAAGGGCAGGAACGAGGGAGGGCACGCATGGGAGGCAGGGTGAACTCCCGCACGCGCTCCCCCCTCCCCATCGCCCCCCAGTCCTCGCCACCTTCGCCCACTCCCTCCCTCCGTAGCGGCTGCCCTCTCTGAGGCCTCAGCCTCCACACCCCGTTCCCATCGCCCCCCAGCGAGCCCCACTGGTTCCTGTGAGGGTGGGCCTTGTGACTTGGAGTTGGAGGAGCTGGATTCGAGCCGCCTGTCGCTGCAGCGGGCGGCTCCAGCGGGCCTATGAACCGCCGTGGGGTGCCCGGGGGTAAGGGGGCAACGGGGCAAGGGATGTTTGGAGGAAGGCTTGCTGGGCAAAGGGGGACGGTGGAGACACAGGGAGAAGAAGGGAGGCCGAAGGAGAAAGAAAAAAGCCAAGAAAGTAGCCTCAGAACAAGAGTGCAGGGCACCCGGGAACGGTCTCCCATCCAAGTCCTGAGCGGATCCGACCCTGCTTAGCTTCCAAGAGCAGAAGAGATGCGCTGCCATCAGGCCGCTAGGGCCAAAGGCCTGAGAGGCTGATGCTGCGACTCCCAGCAGACTGCTCTTGGCCTCCGAGCCCCAGCGTGCTCCTCTCGTCAACCCCTCCGCCTGCCCTGGCCTTGGCTCCTGCGTGCCTGCGCGCCTGCCTTGGGGTGAGGCGCCTCCAGCATCTCAGAGTCGCAGAAGTCCCGGCGATCTCCCCAACTGTCTCTGGACTTCCCAGCCGGACCGCCCCCTCCGCCGCCGCTCCCGCCGCCGTCGCCTCCTCCTACGCCGCCGCCGCCGCCGCCACTGCCACTGTGGTTTGGAACCCGAGATGCCTAGGGGGGGCGTTCGGTCTTGGAGGCAGGCATGCGGAGTGTTCACAGCGCCCCGAACTCCCCAACCAGAGACCCTGGGCAGCAGTCCACCCCCGTGGCCCCACCCCCGCCAACCTTCCCCTGACAACCCCCCACGCACCCCCCATCACCAGGACAGGACTGAGAGATACGGGAGCCCGGCTGACAGAGACAGACACACAGACACACAGGGAAAGACAGAGAGGCACACGGAGGGGTAGTCGGAGCGAGAGAGGAAGAGAGAGACACGGGGAGAACGAGGATCCAACACACAGACCCGCACTGAACCCCCGAACAGACAGACAGAGACCCTGACCTGGATGCGGATGGGGACACGGAAAGGGACGGACTCGCCGGTGCACGCAAGGGACCCAGACACACACCACACACACCGGAGGCTGTGTTGGCGAGGCAGCTAGCCTCTGGGGGTGTGGTGGAGCTTGGCCAGGTTTTGGCAAGCTGACCGCGCCCTGGTGCTGCTAGAGGAGCCCCTCGGAGCGCCAGGAAGCACAGCCAAGTTGCCTGGAATCCCCTTCTGCTCCCATGCCTGCCCAGCAACCACACTGGCCTGGGGGCATGCGGGGGACTCTTTCCTTGGTCTCGTCGTTTATTTGGGGGTACCCCTCGACGCCGATGCCGTGGTGCCGGGCGCGCCCCCACTGCCTTGCTGAGGGAGCGGGCCTTGCTGTTAGCTGCGCTGCTGTGGGGAGAAGGACTTCGGCCCAGGGTGCCAGCGGCCCCGAGGGCCAGGGCGGTCGGCCATTTTGGTGCAGGGCAGAGGGAGGGAGGGCCCAGGGCGGGGCCCAGGGGCAAAGGGACGGTGGTCGGCGGGAAGGAAGAGAAGGCCCTGCGGGGCTGGAGCGCAGCCCAGGGCTGGTGGGAGAAGGTGTAGGCGTGCCCAGTCACCAGGGGGAGCCGGTTGTTCGGCGGCTTGGGCATCCAGGGCGGCCCAAGGGAATGGCGAGGGGCGGCGGCATGAGGGCCCCAAGGCCAGGAACCAGGGAGTGCACGCATGGGAGGCAGGGTGAACTCCCGCACGCGCTCCCCCCGCCCCATCGCCCCCCCAGTCCTCGCCACCTTCGCCCACTCCCTCCCTCCGAAGCGGCAGCCCTCTCTGCCGCCTCAGCCTCCCCACCCCCTTCCCATCGCCCCCCCGCGAGCCCCACTGGTTCCTGTGAGGGTGGGCCTTGTGACTTGGAGTTGGAGGAGCTGGGTTGGAGCCGCCTGTCGCTGTAGCGGGCGGCTCCAGCGGGCCTGTGAACCGCCGTGGGGTGCCCGGGGGTAAGGGGGCAACGGGGCAAGGGATGTTTGGAGGAAGGCTTGCTGGGCAAAGGGGGGCGGTGGAGGCACAGGGAGAAGAAGGGAGGCCGAAGGAGAAAGAAAAAAGCCAAGAAAGTAGCCTCAGAACAAGAGTGCAGGGCACCCGGGAACGGTCTCCCATCCAAGTCCTGAGCGGATCCGACCCTGCTTAGCTTCCAAGAGCAGAAGAGATGCGCTGCCATCAGGCCGCTAGGGCCAGAGGCCTGAGAGGCTGCTGCTGCGACCCACAGCAGACTGCTCTGGGCCTCCGAGCCCCAGCGTGCTCCTCTCGTCAACCCCTCCGCCTGCCCTGGCTTTGGCTCCTGCGTGCCTGCGAGCCTGCCTTGGGGTGAGGCGCCTCCAGCATCTCAGAGTCCCAGAAGTCCCGGCGATCTCCCCAACTGTCTCTGGACTTCCCAGCCGGACCGCCCCCTCCGCCGCCGCTCCCGCCGCCGTCGCCTCCTCCTACGCCGCCGCCGCCGCCGCCACTGCCACTGTGGTTTGGAACCCGAGATGCCTAGGGGGGGCGTTCGGTCTTGGAGGCAGGCATGCGGAGTGTTCACAGCGCCCCGAACTCCCCAACCAGAGACCCTGGGCAGCAGTCCACCCCCGTGGCCCCTCCCCCGCCAACCTTCCCCTGACACCCCCCCCACGCACCCCCCATCACCAGGACAGGACTGAGCGATACGGGAGCCCGGCTGACAGAGACAGACACACAGACACACAGGGAAAGACAGACAGGCACACGGAGGGGTAGTCGGAGCGAGAGAGGAAGAGAGAGACACGGGGAGAACGAGGATCCAACACTCAGACCCGCACTGAACCCCCGAACAGACACACAGAGACCCTGACCTGGATGCGGATGGGGATACGGAAAGGGACGGACTCGCCGGTGCACGCAAGGGACCCAGACACACACCACACACACCGGAGGCTGTGTTGGCGAGGCAGCTAGGCTCTGGGGGTGTGGTGGAGCTTGGCCAGGTTTTGGCAAGCTCACCGCGCCCTGGTGCTGCTAGAGGAGCCCCTCGGAGCGCCAGGAAGCACAGCCAAGTTGCCTGGAATCCCCTTCTGCTCCCATGCCTGCCCAGCAACCACACTGGCCTGGGGGCATGCGGGGGACTCTTTCCTTGGTCTCGTCGTTTATTTGGGGGTACCCCTCGACGCCGACGCCGTGGTGCCGGGCGCGCCCCCACTGCCTTGCTGAGGGAGGGGGCCTTGCTGTTAGCTGCGCTGCTGTGGGGAGAAAGACTTCGGCCCAGGGTGCCAGCGGCCCCGAGGGCCAGGGCGGTCGGCCATCTTTGGTGCTGGGCAGAGGGAGGGAGGGCCCAGGGCGGGGCCCAGGGGCAAAGGGACGGTGGTCGGCGGGAAGGAAGAGAAGGCCCTGCGGGGCTGGAGCGCAGCGCAGGGCTGGTGGGAGAAGGTGTAGGCGTGCCCAGTCACCAGGGGGAGCCGGTTGTCCGGTGGCTTGGGCATCCAGGGCGACCCAAGGGAAAGGCGAGGGGCGGCGGCATGAGGGCCCCAAGGGCAGGAACGAGGGAGGGCACGCATGGGAGGCAGGGTGAACTCCCGCACGCGCTCCCCCCTCCCCATCGCCCCCCAGTCCTCGCCACCTTCGCCCACTCCCTCCCTCCGTAGCGGCTGCCCTCTCTGAGGCCTCAGCCTCCACACCCCGTTCCCATCGCCCCCCAGCGAGCCCCACTGGTTCCTGTGAGGGTGGGCCTTGTGACTTGGAGTTGGAGGAGCTGGATTCGAGCCGCCTGTCGCTGCAGCGGGCGGCTCCAGCGGGCCTATGAACCGCCGTGGGGTGCCCGGGGGTAAGGGGGCAACGGGGCAAGGGATGTTTGGAGGAAGGCTTGCTGGGCAAAGGGGGACGGTGGAGACACAGGGAGAAGAAGGGAGGCCGAAGGAGAAAGAAAAAAGCCAAGAAAGTAGCCTCAGAACAAGAGTGCAGGGCACCCGGGAACGGTCTCCCATCCAAGTCCTGAGCGGATCCGACCCTGCTTAGCTTCCAAGAGCAGAAGAGATGCGCTGCCATCAGGCCGCTAGGGCCAAAGGCCTGAGAGGCTGATGCTGCGACTCCCAGCAGACTGCTCTTGGCCTCCGAGCCCCAGCGTGCTCCTCTCGTCAACCCCTCCGCCTGCCCTGGCCTTGGCTCCTGCGTGCCTGCGCGCCTGCCTTGGGGTGAGGCGCCTCCAGCATCTCAGAGTCGCAGAAGTCCCGGCGATCTCCCCAACTGTCTCTGGACTTCCCAGCCGGACCGCCCCCTCCGCCGCCGCTCCCGCCGCCGTCGCCTCCTCCTACGCCGCCGCCGCCGCCGCCACTGCCACTGTGGTTTGGAACCCGAGATGCCTAGGGGGGGCGTTCGGTCTTGGAGGCAGGCATGCGGAGTGTTCACAGCGCCCCGAACTCCCCAACCAGAGACCCTGGGCAGCAGTCCACCCCCGTGGCCCCACCCCCGCCAACCTTCCCCTGACAACCCCCCACGCACCCCCCATCACCAGGACAGGACTGAGAGATACGGGAGCCCGGCTGACAGAGTCAGACACACAGACACACAGGGAAAGACAGAGAGGCACACGGAGGGGTAGTCGGAGCGAGAGAGGAAGAGAGAGACACGGGGAGAACGAGGATCCAACACACAGACCCGCACTGAACCCCCGAACAGACAGACAGAGACCCTGACCTGGATGCGGATGGGGACACGGAAAGGGACGGACTCGCCGGTGCACGCAAGGGACCCAGACACACACCACACACACCGGAGGCTGTGTTGGCGAGGCAGCTAGCCTCTGGGGGTGTGGTGGAGCTTGGCCAGGTTTTGGCAAGCTGACCGCGCCCTGGTGCTGCTAGAGGAGCCCCTCGGAGCGCCAGGAAGCACAGCCAAGTTGCCTGGAATCCCCTTCTGCTCCCATGCCTGCCCAGCAACCACACTGGCCTGGGGGCATGCGGGGGACTCTTTCCTTGGTCTCGTCGTTTATTTGGGGGTACCCCTCGACGCCGATGCCGTGGTGCCGGGCGCGCCCCCACTGCCTTGCTGAGGGAGCGGGCCTTGCTGTTAGCTGCGCTGCTGTGGGGAGAAGGACTTCGGCCCAGGGTGCCAGCGGCCCCGAGGGCCAGGGCGGTCGGCCATTTTGGTGCAGGGCAGAGGGAGGGAGGGCCCAGGGCGGGGCCCAGGGGCAAAGGGACGGTGGTCGGCGGGAAGGAAGAGAAGGCCCTGCGGGGCTGGAGCGCAGCCCAGGGCTGGTGGGAGAAGGTGTAGGCGTGCCCAGTCACCAGGGGGAGCCGGTTGTCCGGCGGCTTGGGCATCCAGGGCGGCCCAAGGGAATGGCGAGGGGCGGCGGCATGAGGGCCCCAAGGCCAGGAACCAGGGAGTGCACGCATGGGAGGCAGGGTCAACTCCCGCACGCCCTCCCCCCGCCCCAACGCCCCCCCAGTCCTCGCCACCTTCGCCCACTCCCTCCCTCCGTTGCGGCTGTCCTCTCTGCTGCCTCAACCTCCCCACCCCGTTCCCATCGCCGCCCAGCGAGCCCCACTGGTTCCTGTGAGGGTGGGCCTTGTTGCTTGGAGTTGGAGGAGCTGGGTTGGAGCCGCCAGTCCCTGCAGCGGGCGGCTCCAGCGGGCCTGTGAATCGCCGTGGGGTGCCCGGGAGTAAGGGGGCAGCGGAGCAAGGGATGTTTGGAGGAAGGCTTGCTGGGCAAAGGGGGGCGGTGGAGGCACAGGGAGAAGAAGGGAGGCCGAAGGAGAAAGAAAAAAGCCAAGAAAGTAGCCTCAGAACCAGAGTCCAGGGCACCCGGGAACGGTCTCCCATCCAAGTCCTGACCGGATCCGACCCTGCTTAGCTTCCAAGAGCAGAAGAGATGCGCTGCCATCAGGCCACTAGGGCCATAGGCCTGAGAGGCTGCTGCTGCGACCCACATCAGACTGCTCTGGGCCTCCGGGCCCCAGCGTGCTCCTCTTGTCACCCCTCCACCTGCCCTGTGCTTTGCTCCTGCGTGCCTGCGAGCCTGCCTTGGGGTGAGGCGCCTCCAGCATCTCAGAGTCGCAGAAGTCCTGGCGATCTCCCCAAGTGTCTCTGGACTTCCCAGCAGGACCGCCCCCTCCGCCGCCGCTCCCGCCGCCGCCTCCTCCTCCTCCTCCTCCTCCTCCTCCTCCCCCGCCGCCACCGCCGCCTCCGCCGCCGCTGTCGTTTGGAACCCGAGATGCCTAGGGGGGGCGTTCGGTCTTGGAGGCAGGCATGCGGAGTGTTCTCAGCGCCCCCAACTCCCCAACCGCAGCCCTGGGTCTAGCGTGGCAAGCCACCCCGCCTTGCTCAATGGCGGCCCGAAGTCAAGGGCGCCACCAGAGACCCTGGGCAGCAGTCCACCGCCGTGGCCCGTCCCCCTCTAACCTTCCCGTGACACCCCCCCCCACGAACCCCCCATCACCAGGACAGGACTGAGAGATACGGGAGCCCGGCTGACATAGACAGACACAAAGACACACAGGGAAAGCCAGAGATACGCACGGAGGGGTAGTCGGAGCGAGAGAGGAAGAGAGAGACACGGGGAGACCGAGGATCCAACACACAGACCCGCACTGAACCCCCGAACAGACACACAGAGATCCTGACCTGGATGCGGATGGGGACACGGAAAGGGACAGCCTCGCCGGTGCACGCAAGGGACCCAGACACACACCACACACACCGGAGGCTGTGTTGGCGAGGCAGCTAGCCTCTGGGGGTGTGGTGGAGCTTGGCCAGGTTTTGGCAAGCTGACCGCGCCCTGGTGCTGCTAGAGGAGCCCCTCGGAGCGCCAGGAAGCACAGCCAAGTTGCCTGGAATCCCCTTCTGCTCCCATGCCTGCCCAGCAACTACACTGGCCTGGGGGCATGCGGGGGACTCTTTCCTTGGTCTCGTCGTTTATTTGGGGGTACCCCTCGACGCCGACGCCGTGGTGCCGGGCGCGCCCCCACTGCCTTGCTGAGGGAGCGGGCCTCGCTGTTAGGTGCGCTGCTGTGGGGAGAAGGACTTAGGCTCAGGGTGCCAGCGGCCCCAAGGTCCAGGGCGGTCGGCCATCTTTGGTGCTGGGCAGAGGGAGCGAGGGCCCAGGGCGGGGCCCAGGGGCAAAGGGACGGTGGTCGGCGGGAAGGAAGAGAAGGCCCTGCGGGGCTGGAGCGCAGCGCAGGGCTGGTGGGAGAAGGTGTAGGCGTGCCCAGTCACCAGGGGGAGCCTGTTGTCCGGTGGCTTGGGCATCCAGGGCGACCCAAGGGAAAGGCAAGGGGCGGCGGCATGAGGGCCCCAAGGGCAGGAACGAGGGAGGGCACGCATGGGAGGCAGGGTGAACTCCCGCACGCGCTCCCCCCTCCCCATCGCCCCCCAGTCCTCGCCACCTTCGCCCACTCCCTCCCTCCGTAGCGGCTGCCCTCTCTGAGGCCTCAGCCTCCACACCCCGTTCCCATCGCCCCCCAGCGAGCCCCACTGGTTCCTGTGAGGGTGGGCCTTGTGACTTGGAGTTGGAGGAGCTGGATTCGAGCCGCCTGTCGCTGCAGCGGGCGGCTCCAGCGGGCCTATGAACCGCCGTGGGGTGCCCGGGGGTAAGGGGGCAACGGGGCAAGGGATGTTTGGAGGAAGGCTTGCTGGGCAAAGGGGGGCGGTGGAGGCACAGGGAGAAGAAGGGAGGCCGAAGGAGAAAGAAAAAAGCCAAGAAAGTAGCCTCAGAACAAGAGTGCAGGGCACCCGGGAACGGTCTCCCATCCAAGTCCTGAGCGGATCCGACCCTGCTTAGCTTCCAAGAGCAGAAGAGATGCGCTGCCATCAGGCCGCTAGGGCCAAAGGCCTGAGAGGCTGATGCTGCGACTCCCAGCAGACTGCTCTTGGCCTCCGAGCCCCAGCGTGCTCCTCTCGTCAACCCCTCCGCCTGCCCTGGCCTTGGCTCCTGCGTGCCTGCGCGCCTGCCTTGGGGTGAGGCGCCTCCAGCATCTCAGAGTCGCAGAAGTCCCGGCGATCTCCCCAACTGTCTCTGGACTTCCCAGCCGGACCGCCCCCTCCGCCGCCGCTCCCGCCGCCGTCGCCTCCTCCTACGCCGCCGCCGCCGCCGCCACTGTGGTTTGGAACCCGAGATGCCTCGGGGGGGCGTTCGGTCTTGGAGGCAGGCATGCGGAGTGTTCACAGCGCCCCGAACTCCCCAACCAGAGACCCTGGGCAGCAGTCCACCCCCGTGGCCCCACCCCCGCCAACCTTCCCCTGACAACCCCCCACGCACCCCCCATCACCAGGACAGGACTGAGAGATACGGGAGCCCGGCTGACAGAGACAGACACACAGACACACAGGGAAAGACAGAGAGGCACACGGAGGGGTAGTCGGAGCGAGAGAGGAAGAGAGAGACACGGGGAGAACGAGGATCCAACACACAGACCCGCACTGAACCCCCGAACAGACAGACAGAGACCCTGACCTGGATGCGGATGGGGACACGGAAAGGGACGGACTCGCCGGTGCACGCAAGGGACCCAGACACACACCACACACACCGGAGGCTGTGTTGGCGAGGCAGCTAGCCTCTGGGGGTGTGGTGGAGCTTGGCCAGGTTTTGGCAAGCTGACCGCGCCCTGGTGCTGCTAGAGGAGCCCCTCGGAGCGCCAGGAAGCACAGCCAAGTTGCCTGGAATCCCCTTCTGCTCCCATGCCTGCCCAGCAACCACACTGGCCTGGGGGCATGCGGGGGACTCTTTCCTTGGTCTCGTCGTTTATTTGGGGGTACCCCTCGACGCCGATGCCGTGGTGCCGGGCGCGCCCCCACTGCCTTGCTGAGGGAGCGGGCCTTGCTGTTAGCTGCGCTGCTGTGGGGAGAAGGACTTCGGCCCAGGGTGCCAGCGGCCCCGAGGGCCAGGGCGGTCGGCCATTTTGGTGCAGGGCAGAGGGAGGGAGGGCCCAGGGCGGGGCCCAGGGGCAAAGGGACGGTGGTCGGCGGGAAGGAAGAGAAGGCCCTGCGGGGCTGGAGCGCAGCCCAGGGCTGGTGGGAGAAGGTGTAGGCGTGCCCAGTCACCAGGGGGAGCCGGTTGTTCGGCGGCTTGGGCATCCAGGGCGGCCCAAGGGAATGGCGAGGGGCGGCGGCATGAGGGCCCCAAGGCCAGGAACCAGGGAGTGCACGCATGGGAGGCAGGGTGAACTCCCGCACGCGCTCCCCCCGCCCCATCGCCCCCCCAGTCCTCGCCACCTTCGCCCACTCCCTCCCTCCGAAGCGGCAGCCCTCTCTGCCGCCTCAGCCTCCCCACCCCCTTCCCATCGCCCCCCCGCGAGCCCCACTGGTTCCTGTGAGGGTGGGCCTTGTGACTTGGAGTTGGAGGAGCTGGGTTGGAGCCGCCTGTCGCTGTAGCGGGCGGCTCCAGCGGGCCTGTGAACCGCCGTGGGGTGCCCGGGGGTAAGGGGGCAACGGGGCAAGGGATGTTTGGAGGAAGGCTTGCTGGGCAAAGGGGGGCGGTGGAGGCACAGGGAGAAGAAGGGAGGCCGAAGGAGAAAGAAAAAAGCCAAGAAAGTAGCCTCAGAACAAGAGTGCAGGGCACCCGGGAACGGTCTCCCATCCAAGTCCTGAGCGGATCCGACCCTGCTTAGCTTCCAAGAGCAGAAGAGATGCGCTGCCATCAGGCCGCTAGGGCCAGAGGCCTGAGAGGCTGCTGCTGCGACCCACAGCAGACTGCTCTGGGCCTCCGAGCCCCAGCGTGCTCCTCTCGTCAACCCCTCCGCCTGCCCTGGCTTTGGCTCCTGCGTGCCTGCGAGCCTGCCTTGGGGTGAGGCGCCTCCAGCATCTCAGAGTCCCAGAAGTCCCGGCGATCTCCCCAACTGTCTCTGGACTTCCCAGCCGGACCGCCCCCTCCGCCGCCGCTCCCGCCGCCGTCGCCTCCTCCTACGCCGCCGCCGCCGCCGCCACTGCCACTGTGGTTTGGAACCCGAGATGCCTAGGGGGGGCGTTCGGTCTTGGAGGCAGGCATGCGGAGTGTTCACAGCGCCCCGAACTCCCCAACCAGAGACCCTGGGCAGCAGTCCACCCCCGTGGCCCCTCCCCCGCCAACCTTCCCCTGACACCCCCCCCACGCACCCCCCATCACCAGGACAGGACTGAGCGATACGGGAGCCCGGCTGACAGAGACAGACACACAGACACACAGGGAAAGACAGACAGGCACACGGAGGGGTAGTCGGAGCGAGAGAGGAAGAGAGAGACACGGGGAGAACGAGGATCCAACACTCAGACCCGCACTGAACCCCCGAACAGACACACAGAGACCCTGACCTGGATGCGGATGGGGATACGGAAAGGGACGGACTCGCCGGTGCACGCAAGGGACCCAGACACACACCACACACACCGGAGGCTGTGTTGGCGAGGCAGCTAGGCTCTGGGGGTGTGGTGGAGCTTGGCCAGGTTTTGGCAAGCTCACCGCGCCCTGGTGCTGCTAGAGGAGCCCCTCGGAGCGCCAGGAAGCACAGCCAAGTTGCCTGGAATCCCCTTCTGCTCCCATGCCTGCCCAGCAACCACACTGGCCTGGGGGCATGCGGGGGACTCTTTCCTTGGTCTCGTCGTTTATTTGGGGGTACCCCTCGACGCCGACGCCGTGGTGCCGGGCGCGCCCCCACTGCCTTGCTGAGGGAGGGGGCCTTGCTGTTAGCTGCGCTGCTGTGGGGAGAAAGACTTCGGCCCAGGGTGCCAGCGGCCCCGAGGGCCAGGGCGGTCGGCCATCTTTGGTGCTGGGCAGAGGGAGGGAGGGCCCAGGGCGGGGCCCAGGGGCAAAGGGACGGTGGTCGGCGGGAAGGAAGAGAAGGCCCTGCGGAGCTGGAGTGCAGCCCAGGGCTGGTGGGAGAAGGTGTAGGCGTGCCCAGTCACCAGGGGGAGCCGGTTGTCCGGCGGCTTGGGCATCCAGGGCGGCCCAAGGGAATGGCGAGGGGCGGCGGCATGAGGGCCCCAAGGCCAGGAACCAGGGAGTGCACGCATGGGAGGCAGGGTCAACTCCCGCACGCCCTCCCCCCGCCCCAACGCCCCCCCAGTCCTCGCCACCTTCGCCCACTCCCTCCCTCCGTTGCGGCTGTCCTCTCTGCTGCCTCAACCTCCCCACCCCGTTCCCATCGCCGCCCAGCGAGCCCCACTGGTTCCTGTGAGGGTGGGCCTTGTTGCTTGGAGTTGGAGGAGCTGGGTTGGAGCCGCCAGTCCCTGCAGCGGGCGGCTCCAGCGGGCCTGTGAATCGCCGTGGGGTGCCCGGGAGTAAGGGGGCAGCGGAGCAAGGGATGTTTGGAGGAAGGCTTGCTGGGCAAAGGGGGGCGGTGGAGGCACAGGGAGAAGAAGGGAGGCCGAAGGAGAAAGAAAAAAGCCAAGAAAGTAGCCTCAGAACCAGAGTCCAGGGCACCCGGGAACGGTCTCCCATCCAAGTCCTGACCGGATCCGACCCTGCTTAGCTTCCAAGAGCAGAAGAGATGCGCTGCCATCAGGCCACTAGGGCCATAGGCCTGAGAGGCTGCTGCTGCGACCCACATCAGACTGCTCTGGGCCTCCGGGCCCCAGCGTGCTCCTCTTGTCACCCCTCCACCTGCCCTGTGCTTTGCTCCTGCGTGCCTGCGAGCCTGCCTTGGGGTGAGGCGCCTCCAGCATCTCAGAGTCGCAGAAGTCCTGGCGATCTCCCCAAGTGTCTCTGGACTTCCCAGCAGGACCGCCCCCTCCGCCGCCGCTCCCGCCGCCGCCTCCTCCTCCTCCTCCTCCTCCTCCCCCGCCGCCACCGCCGCCTCCGCCGCCGCTGTCGTTTGGAACCCGAGATGCCTAGGGGGGGCGTTCGGTCTTGGAGGCAGGCATGCGGAGTGTTCTCAGCGCCCCCAACTCCCCAACCGCAGCCCTGGGTCTAGCGTGGCAAGCCACCCCGCCTTGCTCAATGGCGGCCCGAAGTCAAGGGCGCCACCAGAGACCCTGGGCAGCAGTCCACCGCCGTGGCCCGTCCCCCTCTAACCTTCCCGTGACACCCCCCCCCCACGAACCCCCCATCACCAGGACAGGACTGAGAGATACGGGAGCCCGGCTGACATAGACAGACACAAAGACACACAGGGAAAGCCAGAGATACACACGGAGGGGTAGTCGGAGCGAGAGAGGAAGAGAGAGACACGGGGAGACCGAGGATCCAACACACAGACCCGCACTGAACCCCCGAACAGACACACAGAGATCCTGACCTGGATGCGGATGGGGACACGGAAAGGGACAGCCTCGCCGGTGCACGCAAGGGACCCAGACACACACCACACACACCGGAGGCTGTGTTGGCGAGGCAGCTAGCCTCTGGGGGTGTGGTGGAGCTTGGCCAGGTTTTGGCAAGCTGACCGCGCCCTGGTGCTGCTAGAGGAGCCCCTCGGAGCGCCAGGAAGCACAGCCAAGTTGCCTGGAATCCCCTTCTGCTCCCATGCCTGCCCAGCAACTACACTGGCCTAGGGGCATGCGGGGGACTCTTTCCTTGGTCTCGTCGTTTATTTGGGGGTACCCCTCGACGCCGACGCCGTGGTGCCGGGCGCGCCCCCACTGCCTTGCTGAGGGAGCGGGCCTCGCTGTTAGGTGCGCTGCTGTGGGGAGAAGGACTTAGGCTCAGGGTGCCAGCGGCCCCAAGGTCCAGGGCGGTCGGCCATCTTTGGTGCTGGGCAGAGGGAGCGAGGGCCCAGGGCGGGGCCCAGGGGCAAAGGGACGGTGGTCGGCGGGAAGGAAGAGAAGGCCCTGCGGGGCTGGAGCGCAGCGCAGGGCTGGTGGGAGAAGGTGTAGGCGTGCCCAGTCACCAGGGGGAGCCGGTTGTCCGGTGGCTTGGGCATCCAGGGCGACCCAAGGGAAAGGCGAGGGGCGGCGGCATGAGGGCCCCAAGGGCAGGAACGAGGGAGGGCACGCATGGGAGGCAGGGTGAACTCCCGCACGCGCTCCCCCCTCCCCATCGCCCCCCAGTCCTCGCCACCTTCGCCCACTCCCTCCCTCCGTAGCGGCTGCCCTCTCTGAGGCCTCAGCCTCCACACCCCGTTCCCATCGCCCCCCAGCGAGCCCCACTGGTTCCTGTGAGGGTGGGCCTTGTGACTTGGAGTTGGAGGAGCTGGATTCGAGCCGCCTGTCGCTGCAGCGGGCGGCTCCAGCGGGCCTATGAACCGCCGTGGGGTGCCCGGGGGTAAGGGGGCAACGGGGCAAGGGATGTTTGGAGGAAGGCTTGCTGGGCAAAGGGGGACGGTGGAGACACAGGGAGAAGAAGGGAGGCCGAAGGAGAAAGAAAAAAGCCAAGAAAGTAGCCTCAGAACAAGAGTGCAGGGCACCCGGGAACGGTCTCCCATCCAAGTCCTGAGCGGATCCGACCCTGCTTAGCTTCCAAGAGCAGAAGAGATGCGCTGCCATCAGGCCGCTAGGGCCAAAGGCCTGAGAGGCTGATGCTGCGACTCCCAGCAGACTGCTCTTGGCCTCCGAGCCCCAGCGTGCTCCTCTCGTCAACCCCTCCGCCTGCCCTGGCCTTGGCTCCTGCGTGCCTGCGCGCCTGCCTTGGGGTGAGGCGCCTCCAGCATCTCAGAGTCGCAGAAGTCCCGGCGATCTCCCCAACTGTCTCTGGACTTCCCAGCCGGACCGCCCCCTCCGCCGCCGCTCCCGCCGCCGTCGCCTCCTCCTACGCCGCCGCCGCCGCCGCCACTGCCACTGTGGTTTGGAACCCGAGATGCCTAGGGGGGGCGTTCGGTCTTGGAGGCAGGCATGCGGAGTGTTCACAGCGCCCCGAACTCCCCAACCAGAGACCCTGGGCAGCAGTCCACCCCCGTGGCCCCACCCCCGCCAACCTTCCCCTGACAACCCCCCACGCACCCCCCATCACCAGGACAGGACTGAGAGATACGGGAGCCCGGCTGACAGAGTCAGACACACAGACACACAGGGAAAGACAGAGAGGCACACGGAGGGGTAGTCGGAGCGAGAGAGGAAGAGAGAGACACGGGGAGAACGAGGATCCAACACACAGACCCGCACTGAACCCCCGAACAGACAGACAGAGACCCTGACCTGGATGCGGATGGGGACACGGAAAGGGACGGACTCGCCGGTGCACGCAAGGGACCCAGACACACACCACACACACCGGAGGCTGTGTTGGCGAGGCAGCTAGCCTCTGGGGGTGTGGTGGAGCTTGGCCAGGTTTTGGCAAGCTGACCGCGCCCTGGTGCTGCTAGAGGAGCCCCTCGGAGCGCCAGGAAGCACAGCCAAGTTGCCTGGAATCCCCTTCTGCTCCCATGCCTGCCCAGCAACCACACTGGCCTGGGGGCATGCGGGGGACTCTTTCCTTGGTCTCGTCGTTTATTTGGGGGTACCCCTCGACGCCGATGCCGTGGTGCCGGGCGCGCCCCCACTGCCTTGCTGAGGGAGCGGGCCTTGCTGTTAGCTGCGCTGCTGTGGGGAGAAGGACTTCGGCCCAGGGTGCCAGCGGCCCCGAGGGCCAGGGCGGTCGGCCATTTTGGTGCAGGGCAGAGGGAGGGAGGGCCCAGGGCGGGGCCCAGGGGCAAAGGGACGGTGGTCGGCGGGAAGGAAGAGAAGGCCCTGCGGGGCTGGAGCGCAGCCCAGGGCTGGTGGGAGAAGGTGTAGGCGTGCCCAGTCACCAGGGGGAGCCGGTTGTCCGGCGGCTTGGGCATCCAGGGCGGCCCAAGGGAATGGCGAGGGGCGGCGGCATGAGGGCCCCAAGGCCAGGAACCAGGGAGTGCACGCATGGGAGGCAGGGTCAACTCCCGCACGCCCTCCCCCCGCCCCAACGCCCCCCCAGTCCTCGCCACCTTCGCCCACTCCCTCCCTCCGTTGCGGCTGTCCTCTCTGCTGCCTCAACCTCCCCACCCCGTTCCCATCGCCGCCCAGCGAGCCCCACTGGTTCCTGTGAGGGTGGGCCTTGTTGCTTGGAGTTGGAGGAGCTGGGTTGGAGCCGCCAGTCCCTGCAGCGGGCGGCTCCAGCGGGCCTGTGAATCGCCGTGGGGTGCCCGGGAGTAAGGGGGCAGCGGAGCAAGGGATGTTTGGAGGAAGGCTTGCTGGGCAAAGGGGGGCGGTGGAGGCACAGGGAGAAGAAGGGAGGCCGAAGGAGAAAGAAAAAAGCCAAGAAAGTAGCCTCAGAACCAGAGTCCAGGGCACCCGGGAACGGTCTCCCATCCAAGTCCTGACCGGATCCGACCCTGCTTAGCTTCCAAGAGCAGAAGAGATGCGCTGCCATCAGGCCACTAGGGCCATAGGCCTGAGAGGCTGCTGCTGCGACCCACATCAGACTGCTCTGGGCCTCCGGGCCCCAGCGTGCTCCTCTTGTCACCCCTCCACCTGCCCTGTGCTTTGCTCCTGCGTGCCTGCGAGCCTGCCTTGGGGTGAGGCGCCTCCAGCATCTCAGAGTCGCAGAAGTCCTGGCGATCTCCCCAAGTGTCTCTGGACTTCCCAGCAGGACCGCCCCCTCCGCCGCCGCTCCCGCCGCCGCCTCCTCCTCCTCCTCCTCCTCCTCCCCCGCCGCCACCGCCGCCTCCGCCGCCGCTGTCGTTTGGAACCCGAGATGCCTAGGGGGGGCGTTCGGTCTTGGAGGCAGGCATGCGGAGTGTTCTCAGCGCCCCCAACTCCCCAACCGCAGCCCTGGGTCTAGCGTGGCAAGCCACCCCGCCTTGCTCAATGGCGGCCCGAAGTCAAGGGCGCCACCAGAGACCCTGGGCAGCAGTCCACCGCCGTGGCCCGTCCCCCTCTAACCTTCCCGTGACACCCCCCCCCCACGAACCCCCCATCACCAGGACAGGACTGAGAGATACGGGAGCCCGGCTGACATAGACAGACACAAAGACACACAGGGAAAGCCAGAGATACACACGGAGGGGTAGTCGGAGCGAGAGAGGAAGAGAGAGACACGGGGAGACCGAGGATCCAACACACAGACCCGCACTGAACCCCCGAACAGACACACAGAGATCCTGACCTGGATGCGGATGGGGACACGGAAAGGGACAGCCTCGCCGGTGCACGCAAGGGACCCAGACACACACCACACACACCGGAGGCTGTGTTGGCGAGGCAGCTAGCCTCTGGGGGTGTGGTGGAGCTTGGCCAGGTTTTGGCAAGCTGACCGCGCCCTGGTGCTGCTAGAGGAGCCCCTCGGAGCGCCAGGAAGCACAGCCAAGTTGCCTGGAATCCCCTTCTGCTCCCATGCCTGCCCAGCAACTACACTGGCCTAGGGGCATGCGGGGGACTCTTTCCTTGGTCTCGTCGTTTATTTGGGGGTACCCCTCGACGCCGACGCCGTGGTGCCGGGCGCGCCCCCACTGCCTTGCTGAGGGAGCGGGCCTCGCTGTTAGGTGCGCTGCTGTGGGGAGAAGGACTTAGGCTCAGGGTGCCAGCGGCCCCAAGGTCCAGGGCGGTCGGCCATCTTTGGTGCTGGGCAGAGGGAGCGAGGGCCCAGGGCGGGGCCCAGGGGCAAAGGGACGGTGGTCGGCGGGAAGGAAGAGAAGGCCCTGCGGGGCTGGAGCGCAGCGCAGGGCTGGTGGGAGAAGGTGTAGGCGTGCCCAGTCACCAGGGGGAGCCGGTTGTCCGGTGGCTTGGGCATCCAGGGCGACCCAAGGGAAAGGCGAGGGGCGGCGGCATGAGGGCCCCAAGGGCAGGAACGAGGGAGGGCACGCATGGGAGGCAGGGTGAACTCCCGCACGCGCTCCCCCCTCCCCATCGCCCCCCAGTCCTCGCCACCTTCGCCCACTCCCTCCCTCCGTAGCGGCTGCCCTCTCTGAGGCCTCAGCCTCCACACCCCGTTCCCATCGCCCCCCAGCGAGCCCCACTGGTTCCTGTGAGGGTGGGCCTTGTGACTTGGAGTTGGAGGAGCTGGATTCGAGCCGCCTGTCGCTGCAGCGGGCGGCTCCAGCGGGCCTATGAACCGCCGTGGGGTGCCCGGGGGTAAGGGGGCAACGGGGCAAGGGATGTTTGGAGGAAGGCTTGCTGGGCAAAGGGGGACGGTGGAGACACAGGGAGAAGAAGGGAGGCCGAAGGAGAAAGAAAAAAGCCAAGAAAGTAGCCTCAGAACAAGAGTGCAGGGCACCCGGGAACGGTCTCCCATCCAAGTCCTGAGCGGATCCGACCCTGCTTAGCTTCCAAGAGCAGAAGAGATGCGCTGCCATCAGGCCGCTAGGGCCAAAGGCCTGAGAGGCTGATGCTGCGACTCCCAGCAGACTGCTCTTGGCCTCCGAGCCCCAGCGTGCTCCTCTCGTCAACCCCTCCGCCTGCCCTGGCCTTGGCTCCTGCGTGCCTGCGCGCCTGCCTTGGGGTGAGGCGCCTCCAGCATCTCAGAGTCGCAGAAGTCCCGGCGATCTCCCCAACTGTCTCTGGACTTCCCAGCCGGACCGCCCCCTCCGCCGCCGCTCCCGCCGCCGTCGCCTCCTCCTACGCCGCCGCCGCCGCCGCCACTGCCACTGTGGTTTGGAACCCGAGATGCCTAGGGGGGGCGTTCGGTCTTGGAGGCAGGCATGCGGAGTGTTCACAGCGCCCCGAACTCCCCAACCAGAGACCCTGGGCAGCAGTCCACCCCCGTGGCCCCACCCCCGCCAACCTTCCCCTGACAACCCCCCAGGCACCCCCCATCACCAGGACAGGACTGAGAGATACGGGAGCCCGGCTGACAGAGACAGACACACAGACACACAGGGAAAGACAGAGAGGCACACGGAGGGGTAGTCGGAGCGAGAGAGGAAGAGAGAGACACGGGGAGAACGAGGATCCAACACACAGACCCGCACTGAACCCCCGAAGAGACAGACAGAGACCCTGACCTGGATGCGGATGGGGACACGGAAAGGGACGGACTCGCCGGTGCACGCAAGGGACCCAGACACACACCACACACACCGGAGGCTGTGTTGGCGAGGCAGCTAGCCTCTGGGGGTGTGGTGGAGCTTGGCCAGGTTTTGGCAAGCTGACCGCGCCCTGGTGCTGCTAGAGGACACCCTCGGAGCGCCAGGAAGCACAGCCAAGTTGCCTGGAATCCCCTTCTGCTCCCATGCCTGCCCAGCAACCACACTGGCCTGGGGGCATGCGGGGGACTCTTTCCTTGGTCTCGTCGTTTATTTGGGGGTACCCCTCGACGCCGACGCCGTGGTGCCGGGCGCGCCCCCACTGCCTTGCTGAGGGAGCGGGCCTTGCTGTTAGCTGCGCTGCTGTGGGGAGAAGGACTTCGGCCCAGGGTGCCAGCGGCCCCGAGGGCCAGGGCGGTCGGCCATCTTTGGTGCTGGGCAGAGGGAGGGAGGGCCCAGGGCGGGGCCCAGGGGCAAAGGGACGGTGGTCAGCGGGAAGGAAGAGAAGGCCCTGCGGAGCTGGAGTGCAGCCCAGGGCTGGTGGGAGAAGGTGTAGGCATGCCCAGTCACCAGGGGGAGCCGGTTGTCCGGCGGCTTGGGCATCCAGGGCGGCCCAAGGGAATGGCGAGGGGCGGCGGCATGAGGGCCCCAAGGCCAGGAACCAGGGAGTGCACGCATGGGAGGCAGGGTCAACTCCCGCACGCCCTCCCCCCGCCCCAACGCCCCCCCAGTCCTCGCCACCTTCGCCCACTCCCTCCCTCCGTTGCGGCTGTCCTCTCTGCTGCCTCAACCTCCCCACCCCGTTCCCATCGCCGCCCAGCGAGCCCCACTGGTTCCTGTGAGGGTGGGCCTTGTTGCTTGGAGTTGGAGGAGCTGGGTTGGAGCCGCCAGTCCCTGCAGCGGGCGGCTCCAGCGGGCCTGTGAATCGCCGTGGGGTGCCCGGGAGTAAGGGGGCAGCGGAGCAAGGGATGTTTGGAGGAAGGCTTGCTGGGCAAAGGGGGGCGGTGGAGGCACAGGGAGAAGAAGGGAGGCCGAAGGAGAAAGAAAAAAGCCAAGAAAGTAGCCTCAGAACCAGAGTCCAGGGCACCCGGGAACGGTCTCCCATCCAAGTCCTGAGCGGATCCGACCCTGCTTAGCTTCCAAGAGCAGAAGAGATGCGCTGCCATCAGGCCGCTAGGGCCAGAGGCCTGAGGGGCTGCTGCTGCGACCCACAGCAGACTGCTCTGGGCCTCCGAGCCCCAGCGTGCTCCTCTCGTCAACCCCTCCGCCTGCCCTGGGCTTGGCTCCTGCGTGCCTGCGAGCCTGCCTTGGGGTGAGGCGCCTCCAGCATCTCAGAGTCCCAGAAGTCCCGGCGATCTCCCCAACTGTCTCTGGACTTCCCAGCCGGACCGCCCCCTCCGCCGCCGCTCCCGCCGCCGCCGCCTCCTCCTACGCCGCCGCCGCCGCCGCCACTGCCACTGTGGTTTGGAACCCGAGATGCCTAGGGGGGGCGTTCGGTCTTGGAGGCAGGCATGCGGAGTGTTCACAGCGCCCCGAACTCCCCAACCAGAGACCCTGGGCAGCAGTCCACCCCCGTGGCCCCTCCCCCGCCAACCTTCCCCTGACACCCCCCCCACGCACCCCCCATCACCAGGACAGGACTGAGCGATACGGGAGCCCGGCTGACAGAGACAGACACACAGACACACAGGGAAAGACAGACAGGCACACGGAGGGGTAGTCGGAGCGAGAGAGGAAGAGAGAGACACGGGGAGAACGAGGATCCAACACTCAGACCCGCACTGAACCCCCGAACAGACACACAGAGACCCTGACCTGGATGCGGATGGGGATACGGAAAGGGACGGACTCGCCGGTGCACGCAAGGGACCCAGACACACACCACACACACCGGAGGCTGTGTTGGCGAGGCAGCTAGGCTCTGGGGGTGTGGTGGAGCTTGGCCAGGTTTTGGCAAGCTCACCGCGCCCTGGTGCTGCTAGAGGAGCCCCTCGGAGCGCCAGGAAGCACAGCCAAGTTGCCTGGAATCCCCTTCTGCTCCCATGCCTGCCCAGCAACCACACTGGCCTGGGGGCATGCGGGGGACTCTTTCCTTGGTCTCGTCGTTTATTTGGGGGTACCCCTCGACGCCGACGCCGTGGTGCCGGGCGCGCCCCCACTGCCTTGCTGAGGGAGGGGGCCTTGCTGTTAGCTGCGCTGCTGTGGGGAGAAAGACTTCGGCCCAGGGTGCCAGCGGCCCCGAGGGCCAGGGCGGTCGGCCATCTTTGGTGCTGGGCAGAGGGAGGGAGGGCCCAGGGCGGGGCCCAGGGGCAAAGGGACGGTGGTCGGCGGGAAGGAAGAGAAGGCCCTGCGGAGCTGGAGTGCAGCCCAGGGCTGGTGGGAGAAGGTGTAGGCGTGCCCAGTCACCAGGGGGAGCCGGTTGTCCGGCGGCTTGGGCATCCAGGGCGGCCCAAGGGAATGGCGAGGGGCGGCGGCATGAGGGCCCCAAGGCCAGGAACCAGGGAGTGCACGCATGGGAGGCAGGGTCAACTCCCGCACGCCCTCCCCCCGCCCCAACGCCCCCCCAGTCCTCGCCACCTTCGCCCACTCCCTCCCTCCGTTGCGGCTGTCCTCTCTGCTGCCTCAACCTCCCCACCCCGTTCCCATCGCCGCCCAGCGAGCCCCACTGGTTCCTGTGAGGGTGGGCCTTGTTGCTTGGAGTTGGAGGAGCTGGGTTGGAGCCGCCAGTCCCTGCAGCGGGCGGCTCCAGCGGGCCTGTGAATCGCCGTGGGGTGCCCGGGAGTAAGGGGGCAGCGGAGCAAGGGATGTTTGGAGGAAGGCTTGCTGGGCAAAGGGGGGCGGTGGAGGCACAGGGAGAAGAAGGGAGGCCGAAGGAGAAAGAAAAAAGCCAAGAAAGTAGCCTCAGAACCAGAGTCCAGGGCACCCGGGAACGGTCTCCCATCCAAGTCCTGACCGGATCCGACCCTGCTTAGCTTCCAAGAGCAGAAGAGATGCGCTGCCATCAGGCCACTAGGGCCATAGGCCTGAGAGGCTGCTGCTGCGACCCACATCAGACTGCTCTGGGCCTCCGGGCACCAGCGTGCTCCTCTTGTCACCCCTCCACCTGCCCTGTGCTTTGCTCCTGCGTGCCTGCGAGCCTGCCTTGGGGTGAGGCGCCTCCAGCATCTCAGAGTCGCAGAAGTCCTGGCGATCTCCCCAAGTGTCTCTGGACTTCCCAGCAGGACCGCCCCCTCCGCCGCCGCTCCCGCCGCCGCCTCCTCCTCCTCCTCCTCCTCCTCCTCCTCCTCCTCCCCCGCCGCCACCGCCGCCTCCGCCGCCGCTGTCGTTTGGAACCCGAGATGCCTAGGGGGGGCGTTCGGTCTTGGAGGCAGGCATGCGGAGTGTTCTCAGCGCCCCCAACTCCCCAACCGCAGCCCTGGGTCTAGCGTGGCAAGCCACCCCGCCTTGCTCAATGGCGGCCCGAAGTCAAGGGCGCCACCAGAGACCCTGGGCAGCAGTCCACCGCCGTGGCCCGTCCCCCTCTAACCTTCCCGTGACACCCCCCCCCACGAACCCCCCATCACCAGGACAGGACTGAGAGATACGGGAGCCCGGCTGACATAGACAGACACAAAGACACACAGGGAAAGCCAGAGATACGCACGGAGGGGTAGTCGGAGCGAGAGAGGAAGAGAGAGACACGGGGAGACCGAGGATCCAACACACAGACCCGCACTGAACCCCCGAACAGACACACAGAGATCCTGACCTGGATGCGGATGGGGACACGGAAAGGGACAGCCTCGCCGGTGCACGCAAGGGACCCAGACACACACCACACACACCGGAGGCTGTGTTGGCGAGGCAGCTAGCCTCTGGGGGTGTGGTGGAGCTTGGCCAGGTTTTGGCAAGCTGACCGCGCCCTGGTGCTGCTAGAGGAGCCCCTCGGAGCGCCAGGAAGCACAGCCAAGTTGCCTGGAATCCCCTTCTGCTCCCATGCCTGCCCAGCAACTACACTGGCCTGGGGGCATGCGGGGGACTCTTTCCTTGGTCTCGTCGTTTATTTGGGGGTACCCCTCGACGCCGACGCCGTGGTGCCGGGCGCGCCCCCACTGCCTTGCTGAGGGAGCGGGCCTCGCTGTTAGGTGCGCTGCTGTGGGGAGAAGGACTTAGGCTCAGGGTGCCAGCGGCCCCAAGGTCCAGGGCGGTCGGCCATCTTTGGTGCTGGGCAGAGGGAGCGAGGGCCCAGGGCGGGGCCCAGGGGCAAAGGGACGGTGGTCGGCGGGAAGGAAGAGAAGGCCCTGCGGGGCTGGAGCGCAGCGCAGGGCTGGTGGGAGAAGGTGTAGGCGTGCCCAGTCACCAGGGGGAGCCTGTTGTCCGGTGGCTTGGGCATCCAGGGCGACCCAAGGGAAAGGCAAGGGGCGGCGGCATGAGGGCCCCAAGGGCAGGAACGAGGGAGGGCACGCATGGGAGGCAGGGTGAACTCCCGCACGCGCTCCCCCCTCCCCATCGCCCCCCAGTCCTCGCCACCTTCGCCCACTCCCTCCCTCCGTAGCGGCTGCCCTCTCTGAGGCCTCAGCCTCCACACCCCGTTCCCATCGCCCCCCAGCGAGCCCCACTGGTTCCTGTGAGGGTGGGCCTTGTGACTTGGAGTTGGAGGAGCTGGATTCGAGCCGCCTGTCGCTGCAGCGGGCGGCTCCAGCGGGCCTATGAACCGCCGTGGGGTGCCCGGGGGTAAGGGGGCAACGGGGCAAGGGATGTTTGGAGGAAGGCTTGCTGGGCAAAGGGGGGCGGTGGAGGCACAGGGAGAAGAAGGGAGGCCGAAGGAGAAAGAAAAAAGCCAAGAAAGTAGCCTCAGAACAAGAGTGCAGGGCACCCGGGAACGGTCTCCCATCCAAGTCCTGAGCGGATCCGACCCTGCTTAGCTTCCAAGAGCAGAAGAGATGCGCTGCCATCAGGCCGCTAGGGCCAAAGGCCTGAGAGGCTGATGCTGCGACTCCCAGCAGACTGCTCTTGGCCTCCGAGCCCCAGCGTGCTCCTCTCGTCAACCCCTCCGCCTGCCCTGGCCTTGGCTCCTGCGTGCCTGCGCGCCTGCCTTGGGGTGAGGCGCCTCCAGCATCTCAGAGTCGCAGAAGTCCCGGCGATCTCCCCAACTGTCTCTGGACTTCCCAGCCGGACCGCCCCCTCCGCCGCCGCTCCCGCCGCCGTCGCCTCCTCCTACGCCGCCGCCGCCGCCGCCACTGTGGTTTGGAACCCGAGATGCCTAGGGGGGGCGTTCGGTCTTGGAGGCAGGCATGCGGAGTGTTCACAGCGCCCCGAACTCCCCAACCAGAGACCCTGGGCAGCAGTCCACCCCCGTGGCCCCACCCCCGCCAACCTTCCCCTGACAACCCCCCACGCACCCCCCATCACCAGGACAGGACTGAGAGATACGGGAGCCCGGCTGACAGAGACAGACACACAGACACACAGGGAAAGACAGAGAGGCACACGGAGGGGTAGTCGGAGCGAGAGAGGAAGAGAGAGACACGGGGAGAACGAGGATCCAACACACAGACCCGCACTGAACCCCCGAACAGACAGACAGAGACCCTGACCTGGATGCGGATGGGGACACGGAAAGGGACGGACTCGCCGGTGCACGCAAGGGACCCAGACACACACCACACACACCGGAGGCTGTGTTGGCGAGGCAGCTAGCCTCTGGGGGTGTGGTGGAGCTTGGCCAGGTTTTGGCAAGCTGACCGCGCCCTGGTGCTGCTAGAGGAGCCCCTCGGAGCGCCAGGAAGCACAGCCAAGTTGCCTGGAATCCCCTTCTGCTCCCATGCCTGCCCAGCAACCACACTGGCCTGGGGGCATGCGGGGGACTCTTTCCTTGGTCTCGTCGTTTATTTGGGGGTACCCCTCGACGCCGATGCCGTGGTGCCGGGCGCGCCCCCACTGCCTTGCTGAGGGAGCGGGCCTTGCTGTTAGCTGCGCTGCTGTGGGGAGAAGGACTTCGGCCCAGGGTGCCAGCGGCCCCGAGGGCCAGGGCGGTCGGCCATTTTGGTGCAGGGCAGAGGGAGGGAGGGCCCAGGGCGGGGCCCAGGGGCAAAGGGACGGTGGTCGGCGGGAAGGAAGAGAAGGCCCTGCGGGGCTGGAGCGCAGCCCAGGGCTGGTGGGAGAAGGTGTAGGCGTGCCCAGTCACCAGGGGGAGCCGGTTGTTCGGCGGCTTGGGCATCCAGGGCGGCCCAAGGGAATGGCGAGGGGCGGCGGCATGAGGGCCCCAAGGCCAGGAACCAGGGAGTGCACGCATGGGAGGCAGGGTGAACTCCCGCACGCGCTCCCCCCGCCCCATCGCCCCCCCAGTCCTCGCCACCTTCGCCCACTCCCTCCCTCCGAAGCGGCAGCCCTCTCTGCCGCCTCAGCCTCCCCACCCCCTTCCCATCGCCCCCCAGCGAGCCCCACTGGTTCCTGTGAGGGTGGGCCTTGTGACTTGGAGTTGGAGGAGCTGGGTTGGAGCCGCCTGTCGCTGCAGCGGGCGGCTCCAGCGGGCCTGTGAACCGCCGTGGGGTGCCCGGGGGTAAGGGGGCAACGGGGCAAGGGATGTTTGGAGGAAGGCTTGCTGGGCAAAGGGGGGCGGTGGAGGCACAGGGAGAAGAAGGGAGGCCGAAGGAGAAAGAAAAAAGCCAAGAAAGTAGCCTCAGAACAAGAGTGCAGGGCACCCGGGAACGGTCTCCCATCCAAGTCCTGAGCGGATCCGACCCTGCTTAGCTTCCAAGAGCAGAAGAGATGCGCTGCCATCAGGCCGCTAGGGCCAGAGGCCTGAGAGGCTGCTGCTGCGACCCACAGCAGACTGCTCTGGGCCTCCGAGCCCCAGCGTGCTCCTCTCGTCAACCCCTCCGCCTGCCCTGGCCTTGGCTCCTGCGTGCCTGCGAGCCTGCCTTGGGGTGAGGCGCCTCCAGCATCTCAGAGTCCCAGAAGTCCCGGCGATCTCCCCAACTGTCTCTGGACTTCCCAGCCGGACCGCCCCCTCCGCCGCCGCTCCCGCCGCCGTCGCCTCCTCCTACGCCGCCGCCGCCGCCGCCACTGCCACTGTGGTTTGGAACCCGAGATGCCTAGGGGGGGCGTTCGGTCTTGGAGGCAGGCATGCGGAGTGTTCACAGCGCCCCGAACTCCCCAACCAGAGACCCTGGGCAGCAGTACACCCCCGTGGCCCCTCCCCCGCCAACCTTCCCCTGACACCCCCCCCACGCACCCCCCATCACCAGGACAGGACTGAGCGATACGGGAGCCCGGCTGACAGAGACAGACACACAGACACACAGGGAAAGACAGACAGGCACACGGAGGGGTAGTCGGAGCGAGAGAGGAAGAGAGAGACACGGGGAGAACGAGGATCCAACACTCAGACCCGCACTGAACCCCCGAACAGACACACAGAGACCCTGACCTGGATGCGGATGGGGATACGGAAAGGGACGGACTCGCCGGTGCACGCAAGGGACCCAGACACACACCACACACACCGGAGGCTGTGTTGGCGAGGCAGCTAGGCTCTGGGGGTGTGGTGGAGCTTGGCCAGGTTTTGGCAAGCTCACCGCGCCCTGGTGCTGCTAGAGGAGCCCCTCGGAGCGCCAGGAAGCACAGCCAAGTTGCCTGGAATCCCCTTCTGCTCCCATGCCTGCCCAGCAACCACACTGGCCTGGGGGCATGCGGGGGACTCTTTCCTTGGTCTCGTCGTTTATTTGGGGGTACCCCTCGACGCCGACGCCGTGGTGCCGGGCGCGCCCCCACTGCCTTGCTGAGGGAGGGGGCCTTGCTGTTAGCTGCGCTGCTGTGGGGAGAAAGACTTCGGCCCAGGGTGCCAGCGGCCCCGAGGGCCAGGGCGGTCGGCCATCTTTGGTGCTGGGCAGAGGGAGGGAGGGCCCAGGGCGGGGCCCAGGGGCAAAGGGACGGTGGTCGGCGGGAAGGAAGAGAAGGCCCTGCGGAGCTGGAGCGCAGCCCAGGGCTGGTGGGAGAAGGTGTAGGCGTGCCCAGTCACCAGGGGGAGCCGGTTGTCCGGCGGCTTGGGCATCCAGGGCGGCCCAAGGGAATGGCGAGGGGCGGCGGCATGAGGGCCCCAAGGCCAGGAACCAGGGAGTGCACGCATGGGAGGCAGGGTCAACTCCCGCACGCCCTCCCCCCGCCCCAACGCCCCCCCAGTCCTCGCCACCTTCGCCCACTCCCTCCCTCCGTTGCGGCTGTCCTCTCTGCTGCCTCAACCTCCCCACCCCGTTCCCATCGCCGCCCAGCGAGCCCCACTGGTTCCTGTGAGGGTGGGCCTTGTTGCTTGGAGTTGGAGGAGCTGGGTTGGAGCCGCCAGTCCCTGCAGCGGGCGGCTCCAGCGGGCCTGTGAATCGCCGTGGGGTGCCCGGGAGTAAGGGGGCAGCGGAGCAAGGGATGTTTGGAGGAAGGCTTGCTGGGCAAAGGGGGGCGGTGGAGGCACAGGGAGAAGAAGGGAGGCCGAAGGAGAAAGAAAAAAGCCAAGAAAGTAGCCTCAGAACCAGAGTCCAGGGCACCCGGGAACGGTCTCCCATCCAAGTCCTGACCGGATCCGACCCTGCTTAGCTTCCAAGAGCAGAAGAGATGCGCTGCCATCAGGCCACTAGGGCCATAGGCCTGAGAGGCTGCTGCTGCGACCCACATCAGACTGCTCTGGGCCTCCGGGCCCCAGCGTGCTCCTCTTGTCACCCCTCCACCTGCCCTGTGCTTTGCTCCTGCGTGCCTGCGAGCCTGCCTTGGGGTGAGGCGCCTCCAGCATCTCAGAGTCGCAGAAGTCCTGGCGATCTCCCCAAGTGTCTCTGGACTTCCCAGCAGGACCGCCCCCTCCGCCGCCGCTCCCGCCGCCGCCTCCTCCTCCTCCTCCTCCTCCTCCTCCTCCTCCTCCCCCGCCGCCACCGCCGCCTCCGCCGCCGCTGTCGTTTGGAACCCGAGATGCCTAGGGGGGGCGTTCGGTCTTGGAGGCAGGCATGCGGAGTGTTCTCAGCGCCCCCAACTCCCCAACCGCAGCCCTGGGTCTAGCGTGGCAAGCCACCCCGCCTTGCTCAATGGCGGCCCGAAGTCAAGGGCGCCACCAGAGACCCTGGGCAGCAGTCCACCGCCGTGGCCCGTCCCCCTCTAACCTTCCCGTGACACCCCCCCCCACGAACCCCCCATCACCAGGACAGGACTGAGAGATACGGGAGCCCGGCTGACATAGACAGACACAAAGACACACAGGGAAAGCCAGAGATACGCACGGAGGGGTAGTCGGAGCGAGAGAGGAAGAGAGAGACACGGGGAGACCGAGGATCCAACACACAGACCCGCACTGAACCCCCGAACAGACACACAGAGATCCTGACCTGGATGCGGATGGGGACACGGAAAGGGACAGCCTCGCCGGTGCACGCAAGGGACCCAGACACACACCACACACACCGGAGGCTGTGTTGGCGAGGCAGCTAGCCTCTGGGGGTGTGGTGGAGCTTGGCCAGGTTTTGGCAAGCTGACCGCGCCCTGGTGCTGCTAGAGGAGCCCCTCGGAGCGCCAGGAAGCACAGCCAAGTTGCCTGGAATCCCCTTCTGCTCCCATGCCTGCCCAGCAACTACACTGGCCTGGGGGCATGCGGGGGACTCTTTCCTTGGTCTCGTCGTTTATTTGGGGGTACCCCTCGACGCCGACGCCGTGGTGCCGGGCGCGCCCCCACTGCCTTGCTGAGGGAGCGGGCCTCGCTGTTAGGTGCGCTGCTGTGGGGAGAAGGACTTAGGCTCAGGGTGCCAGCGGCCCCAAGGTCCAGGGCGGTCGGCCATCTTTGGTGCTGGGCAGAGGGAGCGAGGGCCCAGGGCGGGGCCCAGGGGCAAAGGGACGGTGGTCGGCGGGAAGGAAGAGAAGGCCCTGCGGGGCTGGAGCGCAGCGCAGGGCTGGTGGGAGAAGGTGTAGGCGTGCCCAGTCACCAGGGGGAGCCTGTTGTCCGGTGGCTTGGGCATCCAGGGCGACCCAAGGGAAAGGCAAGGGGCGGCGGCATGAGGGCCCCAAGGGCAGGAACGAGGGAGGGCACGCATGGGAGGCAGGGTGAACTCCCGCACGCGCTCCCCCCTCCCCATCGCCCCCCAGTCCTCGCCACCTTCGCCCACTCCCTCCCTCCGTAGCGGCTGCCCTCTCTGAGGCCTCAGCCTCCACACCCCGTTCCCATCGCCCCCCAGCGAGCCCCACTGGTTCCTGTGAGGGTGGGCCTTGTGACTTGGAGTTGGAGGAGCTGGATTCGAGCCGCCTGTCGCTGCAGCGGGCGGCTCCAGCGGGCCTATGAACCGCCGTGGGGTGCCCGGGGGTAAGGGGGCAACGGGGCAAGGGATGTTTGGAGGAAGGCTTGCTGGGCAAAGGGGGGCGGTGGAGGCACAGGGAGAAGAAGGGAGGCCGAAGGAGAAAGAAAAAAGCCAAGAAAGTAGCCTCAGAACAAGAGTGCAGGGCACCCGGGAACGGTCTCCCATCCAAGTCCTGAGCGGATCCGACCCTGCTTAGCTTCCAAGAGCAGAAGAGATGCGCTGCCATCAGGCCGCTAGGGCCAAAGGCCTGAGAGGCTGATGCTGCGACTCCCAGCAGACTGCTCTTGGCCTCCGAGCCCCAGCGTGCTCCTCTCGTCAACCCCTCCGCCTGCCCTGGCCTTGGCTCCTGCGTGCCTGCGCGCCTGCCTTGGGGTGAGGCGCCTCCAGCATCTCAGAGTCGCAGAAGTCCCGGCGATCTCCCCAACTGTCTCTGGACTTCCCAGCCGGACCGCCCCCTCCGCCGCCGCTCCCGCCGCCGTCGCCTCCTCCTACGCCGCCGCCGCCGCCGCCACTGTGGTTTGGAACCCGAGATGCCTAGGGGGGGCGTTCGGTCTTGGAGGCAGGCATGCGGAGTGTTCACAGCGCCCCGAACTCCCCAACCAGAGACCCTGGGCAGCAGTCCACCCCCGTGGCCCCACCCCCGCCAACCTTCCCCTGACAACCCCCCACGCACCCCCCATCACCAGGACAGGACTGAGAGATACGGGAGCCCGGCTGACAGAGACAGACACACAGACACACAGGGAAAGACAGAGAGGCACACGGAGGGGTAGTCGGAGCGAGAGAGGAAGAGAGAGACACGGGGAGAACGAGGATCCAACACACAGACCCGCACTGAACCCCCGAACAGACAGACAGAGACCCTGACCTGGATGCGGATGGGGACACGGAAAGGGACGGACTCGCCGGTGCACGCAAGGGACCCAGACACACACCACACACACCGGAGGCTGTGTTGGCGAGGCAGCTAGCCTCTGGGGGTGTGGTGGAGCTTGGCCAGGTTTTGGCAAGCTGACCGCGCCCTGGTGCTGCTAGAGGAGCCCCTCGGAGCGCCAGGAAGCACAGCCAAGTTGCCTGGAATCCCCTTCTGCTCCCATGCCTGCCCAGCAACCACACTGGCCTGGGGGCATGCGGGGGACTCTTTCCTTGGTCTCGTCGTTTATTTGGGGGTACCCCTCGACGCCGATGCCGTGGTGCCGGGCGCGCCCCCACTGCCTTGCTGAGGGAGCGGGCCTTGCTGTTAGCTGCGCTGCTGTGGGGAGAAGGACTTCGGCCCAGGGTGCCAGCGGCCCCGAGGGCCAGGGCGGTCGGCCATTTTGGTGCAGGGCAGAGGGAGGGAGGGCCCAGGGCGGGGCCCAGGGGCAAAGGGACGGTGGTCGGCGGGAAGGAAGAGAAGGCCCTGCGGGGCTGGAGCGCAGCCCAGGGCTGGTGGGAGAAGGTGTAGGCGTGCCCAGTCACCAGGGGGAGCCGGTTGTTCGGCGGCTTGGGCATCCAGGGCGGCCCAAGGGAATGGCGAGGGGCGGCGGCATGAGGGCCCCAAGGCCAGGAACCAGGGAGTGCACGCATGGGAGGCAGGGTGAACTCCCGCACGCGCTCCCCCCGCCCCATCGCCCCCCCAGTCCTCGCCACCTTCGCCCACTCCCTCCCTCCGAAGCGGCAGCCCTCTCTGCCGCCTCAGCCTCCCCACCCCCTTCCCATCGCCCCCCCGCGAGCCCCACTGGTTCCTGTGAGGGTGGGCCTTGTGACTTGGAGTTGGAGGAGCTGGGTTGGAGCCGCCTGTCGCTGTAGCGGGCGGCTCCAGCGGGCCTGTGAACCGCCGTGGGGTGCCCGGGGGTAAGGGGGCAACGGGGCAAGGGATGTTTGGAGGAAGGCTTGCTGGGCAAAGGGGGGCGGTGGAGGCACAGGGAGAAGAAGGGAGGCCGAAGGAGAAAGAAAAAAGCCAAGAAAGTAGCCTCAGAACAAGAGTGCAGGGCACCCGGGAACGGTCTCCCATCCAAGTCCTGAGCGGATCCGACCCTGCTTAGCTTCCAAGAGCAGAAGAGATGCGCTGCCATCAGGCCGCTAGGGCCAGAGGCCTGAGAGGCTGCTGCTGCGACCCACAGCAGACTGCTCTGGGCCTCCGAGCCCCAGCGTGCTCCTCTCGTCAACCCCTCCGCCTGCCCTGGCTTTGGCTCCTGCGTGCCTGCGAGCCTGCCTTGGGGTGAGGCGCCTCCAGCATCTCAGAGTCCCAGAAGTCCCGGCGATCTCCCCAACTGTCTCTGGACTTCCCAGCCGGACCGCCCCCTCCGCCGCCGCTCCCGCCGCCGTCGCCTCCTCCTACGCCGCCGCCGCCGCCGCCACTGCCACTGTGGTTTGGAACCCGAGATGCCTAGGGGGGGCGTTCGGTCTTGGAGGCAGGCATGCGGAGTGTTCACAGCGCCCCGAACTCCCCAACCAGAGACCCTGGGCAGCAGTCCACCCCCGTGGCCCCTCCCCCGCCAACCTTCCCCTGACACCCCCCCCACGCACCCCCCATCACCAGGACAGGACTGAGCGATACGGGAGCCCGGCTGACAGAGACAGACACACAGACACACAGGGAAAGACAGACAGGCACACGGAGGGGTAGTCGGAGCGAGAGAGGAAGAGAGAGACACGGGGAGAACGAGGATCCAACACTCAGACCCGCACTGAACCCCCGAACAGACACACAGAGACCCTGACCTGGATGCGGATGGGGATACGGAAAGGGACGGACTCGCCGGTGCACGCAAGGGACCCAGACACACACCACACACACCGGAGGCTGTGTTGGCGAGGCAGCTAGGCTCTGGGGGTGTGGTGGAGCTTGGCCAGGTTTTGGCAAGCTCACCGCGCCCTGGTGCTGCTAGAGGAGCCCCTCGGAGCGCCAGGAAGCACAGCCAAGTTGCCTGGAATCCCCTTCTGCTCCCATGCCTGCCCAGCAACCACACTGGCCTGGGGGCATGCGGGGGACTCTTTCCTTGGTCTCGTCGTTTATTTGGGGGTACCCCTCGACGCCGACGCCGTGGTGCCGGGCGCGCCCCCACTGCCTTGCTGAGGGAGGGGGCCTTGCTGTTAGCTGCGCTGCTGTGGGGAGAAAGACTTCGGCCCAGGGTGCCAGCGGCCCCGAGGGCCAGGGCGGTCGGCCATCTTTGGTGCTGGGCAGAGGGAGGGAGGGCCCAGGGCGGGGCCCAGGGGCAAAGGGACGGTGGTCGGCGGGAAGGAAGAGAAGGCCCTGCGGAGCTGGAGCGCAGCCCAGGGCTGGTGGGAGAAGGTGTAGGCGTGCCCAGTCACCAGGGGGAGCCGGTTGTCCGGCGGCTTGGGCATCCAGGGCGGCCCAAGGGAATGGCGAGGGGCGGCGGCATGAGGGCCCCAAGGCCAGGAACCAGGGAGTGCACGCATGGGAGGCAGGGTCAACTCCCGCACGCCCTCCCCCCGCCCCAACGCCCCCCCAGTCCTCGCCACCTTCGCCCACTCCCTCCCTCCGTTGCGGCTGTCCTCTCTGCTGCCTCAACCTCCCCACCCCGTTCCCATCGCCGCCCAGCGAGCCCCACTGGTTCCTGTGAGGGTGGGCCTTGTTGCTTGGAGTTGGAGGAGCTGGGTTGGAGCCGCCAGTCCCTGCAGCGGGCGGCTCCAGCGGGCCTGTGAATCGCCGTGGGGTGCCCGGGAGTAAGGGGGCAGCGGAGCAAGGGATGTTTGGAGGAAGGCTTGCTGGGCAAAGGGGGGCGGTGGAGGCACAGGGAGAAGAAGGGAGGCCGAAGGAGAAAGAAAAAAGCCAAGAAAGTAGCCTCAGAACCAGAGTCCAGGGCACCCGGGAACGGTCTCCCATCCAAGTCCTGACCGGATCCGACCCTGCTTAGCTTCCAAGAGCAGAAGAGATGCGCTGCCATCAGGCCACTAGGGCCATAGGCCTGAGAGGCTGCTGCTGCGACCCACATCAGACTGCTCTGGGCCTCCGGGCCCCAGCGTGCTCCTCTTGTCACCCCTCCACCTGCCCTGTGCTTTGCTCCTGCGTGCCTGCGAGCCTGCCTTGGGGTGAGGCGCCTCCAGCATCTCAGAGTCGCAGAAGTCCTGGCGATCTCCCCAAGTGTCTCTGGACTTCCCAGCAGGACCGCCCCCTCCGCCGCCGCTCCCGCCGCCGCCTCCTCCTCCTCCTCCTCCTCCTCCCCCGCCGCCACCGCCGCCTCCGCCGCCGCTGTCGTTTGGAACCCGAGATGCCTAGGGGGGGCGTTCGGTCTTGGAGGCAGGCATGCGGAGTGTTCTCAGCGCCCCCAACTCCCCAACCGCAGCCCTGGGTCTAGCGTGGCAAGCCACCCCGCCTTGCTCAATGGCGGCCCGAAGTCAAGGGCGCCACCAGAGACCCTGGGCAGCAGTCCACCGCCGTGGCCCGTCCCCCTCTAACCTTCCCGTGACAACCCCCCCCCACGAACCCCCCAACCCCAGAACAGGACTGAGAGATACGGGAGCCCGGCTGACATAGACAGACACAAAGACACACAGGGAAAGCCAGAGATACACACGGAGGGGTAGTCGGAGCGAGAGAGGAAGAGAGAGACACGGGGAGACCGAGGATCCAACACACAGACCCGCACTGAACCCCCGAACAGACACACAGAGATCCTGACCTGGATGCGGATGGGGACACGGAAAGGGACAGCCTCGCCGGTGCACGCAAGGGACCCAGACACACACCACACACACCGGAGGCTGTGTTGGCGAGGCAGCTAGCCTCTGGGGGTGTGGTGGAGCTTGGCCAGGTTTTGGCAAGCTGACCGCGCCCTGGTGCTGCTAGAGGAGCCCCTCGGAGCGCCAGGAAGCACAGCCAAGTTGCCTGGAATCCCCTTCTGCTCCCATGCCTGCCCAGCAACTACACTGGCCTAGGGGCATGCGGGGGACTCTTTCCTTGGTCTCGTCGTTTATTTGGGGGTACCCCTCGACGCCGACGCCGTGGTGCCGGGCGCGCCCCCACTGCCTTGCTGAGGGAGCGGGCCTCGCTGTTAGGTGCGCTGCTGTGGGGAGAAGGAATTAGGCTCAGGGTGCCAGCGGCCCCAAGGTCCAGGGCGGTCGGCCATCTTTGGTGCTGGGCAGAGGGAGCGAGGGCCCAGGGCGGGGCCCAGGGGCAAAGGGACGGTGGTCGGCGGGAAGGAAGAGAAGGCCCTGCGGGGCTGGAGCGCAGCCCAGGGCTGGTGGGAGAAGGTGTAGGTGTGCCCAGTCACCAGGGGGAGCCGGTTGTCCGGTGGCTTGGGCATCCAGGGCGACCCAAGGGAAAGGCGAGGGGCGGCGGCATGAGGGCCCCAAGGGCAGGAACGAGGGAGGGCACGCATGGGAGGCAGGGTGAACTCCCGCACGCGCTCCCCCCTCCCCATCGCCCCCCAGTCCTCGCCACCTTCGCCCACTCCCTCCCTCCGTAGCGGCTGCCCTCTCTGAGGCCTCAGCCTCCACACCCCGTTCCCATCGCCCCCCAGCGAGCCCCACTGGTTCCTGTGAGGGTGGGCCTTGTGACTTGGAGTTGGAGGAGCTGGATTCGAGCCGCCTGTCGCTGCAGCGGGCGGCTCCAGCGGGCCTATGAACCGCCGTGGGGTGCCCGGGGGTAAGGGGGCAACGGGGCAAGGGATGTTTGGAGGAAGGCTTGCTGGGCAAAGGGGGACGGTGGAGACACAGGGAGAAGAAGGGAGGCCGAAGGAGAAAGAAAAAAGCCAAGAAAGTAGCCTCAGAACAAGAGTGCAGGGCACCCGGGAACGGTCTCCCATCCAAGTCCTGAGCGGATCCGACCCTGCTTAGCTTCCAAGAGCAGAAGAGATGCGCTGCCATCAGGCCGCTAGGGCCAAAGGCCTGAGAGGCTGATGCTGCGACTCCCAGCAGACTGCTCTTGGCCTCCGAGCCCCAGCGTGCTCCTCTCGTCAACCCCTCCGCCTGCCCTGGCCTTGGCTCCTGCGTGCCTGCGCGCCTGCCTTGGGGTGAGGCGCCTCCAGCATCTCAGAGTCGCAGAAGTCCCGGCGATCTCCCCAACTGTCTCTGGACTTCCCAGCCGGACCGCCCCCTCCGCCGCCGCTCCCGCCGCCGTCGCCTCCTCCTACGCCGCCGCCGCCGCCGCCACTGCCACTGTGGTTTGGAACCCGAGATGCCTAGGGGGGGCGTTCGGTCTTGGAGGCAGGCATGCGGAGTGTTCACAGCGCCCCGAACTCCCCAACCAGAGACCCTGGGCAGCAGTCCACCCCCGTGGCCCCACCCCCGCCAACCTTCCCCTGACAACCCCCCACGCACCCCCCATCACCAGGACAGGACTGAGAGATACGGGAGCCCGGCTGACAGAGACAGACACACAGACACACAGGGAAAGACAGAGAGGCACACGGAGGGGTAGTCGGAGCGAGAGAGGAAGAGAGAGACACGGGGAGAACGAGGATCCAACACACAGACCCGCACTGAACCCCCGAACAGACAGACAGAGACCCTGACCTGGATGCGGATGGGGACACGGAAAGGGACGGACTCGCCGGTGCACGCAAGGGACCCAGACACACACCACACACACCGGAGGCTGTGTTGGCGAGGCAGCTAGCCTCTGGGGGTGTGGTGGAGCTTGGCCAGGTTTTGGCAAGCTGACCGCGCCCTGGTGCTGCTAGAGGAGCCCCTCGGAGCGCCAGGAAGCACAGCCAAGTTGCCTGGAATCCCCTTCTGCTCCCATGCCTGCCCAGCAACCACACTGGCCTGGGGGCATGCGGGGGACTCTTTCCTTGGTCTCGTCGTTTATTTGGGGGTACCCCTCGACGCCGATGCCGTGGTGCCGGGCGCGCCCCCACTGCCTTGCTGAGGGAGCGGGCCTTGCTGTTAGCTGCGCTGCTGTGGGGAGAAGGACTTCGGCCCAGGGTGCCAGCGGCCCCGAGGGCCAGGGCGGTCGGCCATTTTGGTGCAGGGCAGAGGGAGGGAGGGCCCAGGGCGGGGCCCAGGGGCAAAGGGACGGTGGTCGGCGGGAAGGAAGAGAAGGCCCTGCGGGGCTGGAGCGCAGCCCAGGGCTGGTGGGAGAAGGTGTAGGCGTGCCCAGTCACCAGGGGGAGCCGGTTGTTCGGCGGCTTGGGCATCCAGGGCGGCCCAAGGGAATGGCGAGGGGCGGCGGCATGAGGGCCCCAAGGCCAGGAACCAGGGAGTGCACGCATGGGAGGCAGGGTGAACTCCCGCACGCGCTCCCCCCGCCCCATCGCCCCCCCAGTCCTCGCCACCTTCGCCCACTCCCTCCCTCCGAAGCGGCAGCCCTCTCTGCCGCCTCAGCCTCCCCACCCCCTTCCCATCGCCCCCCCGCGAGCCCCACTGGTTCCTGTGAGGGTGGGCCTTGTGACTTGGAGTTGGAGGAGCTGGGTTGGAGCCGCCTGTCGCTGTAGCGGGCGGCTCCAGCGGGCCTGTGAACCGCCGTGGGGTGCCCGGGGGTAAGGGGGCAACGGGGCAAGGGATGTTTGGAGGAAGGCTTGCTGGGCAAAGGGGGGCGGTGGAGGCACAGGGAGAAGAAGGGAGGCCGAAGGAGAAAGAAAAAAGCCAAGAAAGTAGCCTCAGAACAAGAGTGCAGGGCACCCGGGAACGGTCTCCCATCCAAGTCCTGAGCGGATCCGACCCTGCTTAGCTTCCAAGAGCAGAAGAGATGCGCTGCCATCAGGCCGCTAGGGCCAGAGGCCTGAGAGGCTGCTGCTGCGACCCACAGCAGACTGCTCTGGGCCTCCGAGCCCCAGCGTGCTCCTCTCGTCAACCCCTCCGCCTGCCCTGGCTTTGGCTCCTGCGTGCCTGCGAGCCTGCCTTGGGGTGAGGCGCCTCCAGCATCTCAGAGTCCCAGAAGTCCCGGCGATCTCCCCAACTGTCTCTGGACTTCCCAGCCGGACCGCCCCCTCCGCCGCCGCTCCCGCCGCCGTCGCCTCCTCCTACGCCGCCGCCGCCGCCGCCACTGCCACTGTGGTTTGGAACCCGAGATGCCTAGGGGGGGCGTTCGGTCTTGGAGGCAGGCATGCGGAGTGTTCACAGCGCCCCGAACTCCCCAACCAGAGACCCTGGGCAGCAGTCCACCCCCGTGGCCCCTCCCCCGCCAACCTTCCCCTGACACCCCCCCCACGCACCCCCCATCACCAGGACAGGACTGAGCGATACGGGAGCCCGGCTGACAGAGACAGACACACAGACACACAGGGAAAGACAGACAGGCACACGGAGGGGTAGTCGGAGCGAGAGAGGAAGAGAGAGACACGGGGAGAACGAGGATCCAACACTCAGACCCGCACTGAACCCCCGAACAGACACACAGAGACCCTGACCTGGATGCGGATGGGGATACGGAAAGGGACGGACTCGCCGGTGCACGCAAGGGACCCAGACACACACCACACACACCGGAGGCTGTGTTGGCGAGGCAGCTAGGCTCTGGGGGTGTGGTGGAGCTTGGCCAGGTTTTGGCAAGCTCACCGCGCCCTGGTGCTGCTAGAGGAGCCCCTCGGAGCGCCAGGAAGCACAGCCAAGTTGCCTGGAATCCCCTTCTGCTCCCATGCCTGCCCAGCAACCACACTGGCCTGGGGGCATGCGGGGGACTCTTTCCTTGGTCTCGTCGTTTATTTGGGGGTACCCCTCGACGCCGACGCCGTGGTGCCGGGCGCGCCCCCACTGCCTTGCTGAGGGAGGGGGCCTTGCTGTTAGCTGCGCTGCTGTGGGGAGAAAGACTTCGGCCCAGGGTGCCAGCGGCCCCGAGGGCCAGGGCGGTCGGCCATCTTTGGTGCTGGGCAGAGGGAGGGAGGGCCCAGGGCGGGGCCCAGGGGCAAAGGGACGGTGGTCGGCGGGAAGGAAGAGAAGGCCCTGCGGAGCTGGAGTGCAGCCCAGGGCTGGTGGGAGAAGGTGTAGGCGTGCCCAGTCACCAGGGGGAGCCGGTTGTCCGGCGGCTTGGGCATCCAGGGCGGCCCAAGGGAATGGCGAGGGGCGGCGGCATGAGGGCCCCAAGGCCAGGAACCAGGGAGTGCACGCATGGGAGGCAGGGTCAACTCCCGCACGCCCTCCCCCCGCCCCAACGCCCCCCCAGTCCTCGCCACCTTCGCCCACTCCCTCCCTCCGTTGCGGCTGTCCTCTCTGCTGCCTCAACCTCCCCACCCCGTTCCCATCGCCGCCCAGCGAGCCCCACTGGTTCCTGTGAGGGTGGGCCTTGTTGCTTGGAGTTGGAGGAGCTGGGTTGGAGCCGCCAGTCCCTGCAGCGGGCGGCTCCAGCGGGCCTGTGAATCGCCGTGGGGTGCCCGGGAGTAAGGGGGCAGCGGAGCAAGGGATGTTTGGAGGAAGGCTTGCTGGGCAAAGGGGGGCGGTGGAGGCACAGGGAGAAGAAGGGAGGCCGAAGGAGAAAGAAAAAAGCCAAGAAAGTAGCCTCAGAACCAGAGTCCAGGGCACCCGGGAACGGTCTCCCATCCAAGTCCTGACCGGATCCGACCCTGCTTAGCTTCCAAGAGCAGAAGAGATGCGCTGCCATCAGGCCACTAGGGCCATAGGCCTGAGAGGCTGCTGCTGCGACCCACATCAGACTGCTCTGGGCCTCCGGGCCCCAGCGTGCTCCTCTTGTCACCCCTCCACCTGCCCTGTGCTTTGCTCCTGCGTGCCTGCGAGCCTGCCTTGGGGTGAGGCGCCTCCAGCATCTCAGAGTCGCAGAAGTCCTGGCGATCTCCCCAAGTGTCTCTGGACTTCCCAGCAGGACCGCCCCCTCCGCCGCCGCTCCCGCCGCCGCCTCCTCCTCCTCCTCCTCCTCCTCCTCCTCCCCCGCCGCCACCGCCGCCTCCGCCGCCGCTGTCGTTTGGAACCCGAGATGCCTAGGGGGGGCGTTCGGTCTTGGAGGCAGGCATGCGGAGTGTTCTCAGCGCCCCCAACTCCCCAACCGCAGCCCTGGGTCTAGCGTGGCAAGCCACCCCGCCTTGCTCAATGGCGGCCCGAAGTCAAGGGCGCCACCAGAGACCCTGGGCAGCAGTCCACCGCCGTGGCCCGTCCCCCTCTAACCTTCCCGTGACACCCCCCCCCACGAACCCCCCATCACCAGGACAGGACTGAGAGATACGGGAGCCCGGCTGACATAGACAGACACAAAGACACACAGGGAAAGCCAGAGATACGCACGGAGGGGTAGTCGGAGCGAGAGAGGAAGAGAGAGACACGGGGAGACCGAGGATCCAACACACAGACCCGCACTGAACCCCCGAACAGACACACAGAGATCCTGACCTGGATGCGGATGGGGACACGGAAAGGGACAGCCTCGCCGGTGCACGCAAGGGACCCAGACACACACCACACACACCGGAGGCTGTGTTGGCGAGGCAGCTAGCCTCTGGGGGTGTGGTGGAGCTTGGCCAGGTTTTGGCAAGCTGACCGCGCCCTGGTGCTGCTAGAGGAGCCCCTCGGAGCGCCAGGAAGCACAGCCAAGTTGCCTGGAATCCCCTTCTGCTCCCATGCCTGCCCAGCAACTACACTGGCCTGGGGGCATGCGGGGGACTCTTTCCTTGGTCTCGTCGTTTATTTGGGGGTACCCCTCGACGCCGACGCCGTGGTGCCGGGCGCGCCCCCACTGCCTTGCTGAGGGAGCGGGCCTCGCTGTTAGGTGCGCTGCTGTGGGGAGAAGGACTTAGGCTCAGGGTGCCAGCGGCCCCAAGGTCCAGGGCGGTCGGCCATCTTTGGTGCTGGGCAGAGGGAGCGAGGGCCCAGGGCGGGGCCCAGGGGCAAAGGGACGGTGGTCGGCGGGAAGGAAGAGAAGGCCCTGCGGGGCTGGAGCGCAGCGCAGGGCTGGTGGGAGAAGGTGTAGGCGTGCCCAGTCACCAGGGGGAGCCTGTTGTCCGGTGGCTTGGGCATCCAGGGCGACCCAAGGGAAAGGCAAGGGGCGGCGGCATGAGGGCCCCAAGGGCAGGAACGAGGGAGGGCACGCATGGGAGGCAGGGTGAACTCCCGCACGCGCTCCCCCCTCCCCATCGCCCCCCAGTCCTCGCCACCTTCGCCCACTCCCTCCCTCCGTAGCGGCTGCCCTCTCTGAGGCCTCAGCCTCCACACCCCGTTCCCATCGCCCCCCAGCGAGCCCCACTGGTTCCTGTGAGGGTGGGCCTTGTGACTTGGAGTTGGAGGAGCTGGATTCGAGCCGCCTGTCGCTGCAGCGGGCGGCTCCAGCGGGCCTATGAACCGCCGTGGGGTGCCCGGGGGTAAGGGGGCAACGGGGCAAGGGATGTTTGGAGGAAGGCTTGCTGGGCAAAGGGGGGCGGTGGAGGCACAGGGAGAAGAAGGGAGGCCGAAGGAGAAAGAAAAAAGCCAAGAAAGTAGCCTCAGAACAAGAGTGCAGGGCACCCGGGAACGGTCTCCCATCCAAGTCCTGAGCGGATCCGACCCTGCTTAGCTTCCAAGAGCAGAAGAGATGCGCTGCCATCAGGCCGCTAGGGCCAAAGGCCTGAGAGGCTGATGCTGCGACTCCCAGCAGACTGCTCTTGGCCTCCGAGCCCCAGCGTGCTCCTCTCGTCAACCCCTCCGCCTGCCCTGGCCTTGGCTCCTGCGTGCCTGCGCGCCTGCCTTGGGGTGAGGCGCCTCCAGCATCTCAGAGTCGCAGAAGTCCCGGCGATCTCCCCAACTGTCTCTGGACTTCCCAGCCGGACCGCCCCCTCCGCCGCCGCTCCCGCCGCCGTCGCCTCCTCCTACGCCGCCGCCGCCGCCGCCACTGTGGTTTGGAACCCGAGATGCCTAGGGGGGGCGTTCGGTCTTGGAGGCAGGCATGCGGAGTGTTCACAGCGCCCCGAACTCCCCAACCAGAGACCCTGGGCAGCAGTCCACCCCCGTGGCCCCACCCCCGCCAACCTTCCCCTGACAACCCCCCACGCACCCCCCATCACCAGGACAGGACTGAGAGATACGGGAGCCCGGCTGACAGAGACAGACACACAGACACACAGGGAAAGACAGAGAGGCACACGGAGGGGTAGTCGGAGCGAGAGAGGAAGAGAGAGACACGGGGAGAACGAGGATCCAACACACAGACCCGCACTGAACCCCCGAACAGACAGACAGAGACCCTGACCTGGATGCGGATGGGGACACGGAAAGGGACGGACTCGCCGGTGCACGCAAGGGACCCAGACACACACCACACACACCGGAGGCTGTGTTGGCGAGGCAGCTAGCCTCTGGGGGTGTGGTGGAGCTTGGCCAGGTTTTGGCAAGCTGACCGCGCCCTGGTGCTGCTAGAGGAGCCCCTCGGAGCGCCAGGAAGCACAGCCAAGTTGCCTGGAATCCCCTTCTGCTCCCATGCCTGCCCAGCAACCACACTGGCCTGGGGGCATGCGGGGGACTCTTTCCTTGGTCTCGTCGTTTATTTGGGGGTACCCCTCGACGCCGATGCCGTGGTGCCGGGCGCGCCCCCACTGCCTTGCTGAGGGAGCGGGCCTTGCTGTTAGCTGCGCTGCTGTGGGGAGAAGGACTTCGGCCCAGGGTGCCAGCGGCCCCGAGGGCCAGGGCGGTCGGCCATTTTGGTGCAGGGCAGAGGGAGGGAGGGCCCAGGGCGGGGCCCAGGGGCAAAGGGACGGTGGTCGGCGGGAAGGAAGAGAAGGCCCTGCGGGGCTGGAGCGCAGCCCAGGGCTGGTGGGAGAAGGTGTAGGCGTGCCCAGTCACCAGGGGGAGCCGGTTGTTCGGCGGCTTGGGCATCCAGGGCGGCCCAAGGGAATGGCGAGGGGCGGCGGCATGAGGGCCCCAAGGCCAGGAACCAGGGAGTGCACGCATGGGAGGCAGGGTGAACTCCCGCACGCGCTCCCCCCGCCCCATCGCCCCCCCAGTCCTCGCCACCTTCGCCCACTCCCTCCCTCCGAAGCGGCAGCCCTCTCTGCCGCCTCAGCCTCCCCACCCCCTTCCCATCGCCCCCCCGCGAGCCCCACTGGTTCCTGTGAGGGTGGGCCTTGTGACTTGGAGTTGGAGGAGCTGGGTTGGAGCCGCCTGTCGCTGTAGCGGGCGGCTCCAGCGGGCCTGTGAACCGCCGTGGGGTGCCCGGGGGTAAGGGGGCAACGGGGCAAGGGATGTTTGGAGGAAGGCTTGCTGGGCAAAGGGGGGCGGTGGAGGCACAGGGAGAAGAAGGGAGGCCGAAGGAGAAAGAAAAAAGCCAAGAAAGTAGCCTCAGAACAAGAGTGCAGGGCACCCGGGAACGGTCTCCCATCCAAGTCCTGAGCGGATCCGACCCTGCTTAGCTTCCAAGAGCAGAAGAGATGCGCTGCCATCAGGCCGCTAGGGCCAGAGGCCTGAGAGGCTGCTGCTGCGACCCACAGCAGACTGCTCTGGGCCTCCGAGCCCCAGCGTGCTCCTCTCGTCAACCCCTCCGCCTGCCCTGGCTTTGGCTCCTGCGTGCCTGCGAGCCTGCCTTGGGGTGAGGCGCCTCCAGCATCTCAGAGTCCCAGAAGTCCCGGCGATCTCCCCAACTGTCTCTGGACTTCCCAGCCGGACCGCCCCCTCCGCCGCCGCTCCCGCCGCCGTCGCCTCCTCCTACGCCGCCGCCGCCGCCGCCACTGCCACTGTGGTTTGGAACCCGAGATGCCTAGGGGGGGCGTTCGGTCTTGGAGGCAGGCATGCGGAGTGTTCACAGCGCCCCGAACTCCCCAACCAGAGACCCTGGGCAGCAGTCCACCCCCGTGGCCCCTCCCCCGCCAACCTTCCCCTGACACCCCCCCCACGCACCCCCCATCACCAGGACAGGACTGAGCGATACGGGAGCCCGGCTGACAGAGACAGACACACAGACACACAGGGAAAGACAGACAGGCACACGGAGGGGTAGTCGGAGCGAGAGAGGAAGAGAGAGACACGGGGAGAACGAGGATCCAACACTCAGACCCGCACTGAACCCCCGAACAGACACACAGAGACCCTGACCTGGATGCGGATGGGGATACGGAAAGGGACGGACTCGCCGGTGCACGCAAGGGACCCAGACACACACCACACACACCGGAGGCTGTGTTGGCGAGGCAGCTAGGCTCTGGGGGTGTGGTGGAGCTTGGCCAGGTTTTGGCAAGCTGACCGCGCCCTGGTGCTGCTAGAGGAGCCCCTCGGAGCGCCAGGAAGCACAGCCAAGTTGCCTGGAATCCCCTTCTGCTCCCATGCCTGCCCAGCAACCACACTGGCCTGGGGGCATGCGGGGGACTCTTTCCTTGGTCTCGTCGTTTATTTGGGGGTACCCCTCGACGCCGACGCCGTGGTGCCGGGCGCGCCCCCACTGCCTTGCTGAGGGAGGGGGCCTTGCTGTTAGCTGCGCTGCTGTGGGGAGAAAGACTTCGGCCCAGGGTGCCAGCGGCCCCGAGGGCCAGGGCGGTCGGCCATCTTTGGTGCTGGGCAGAGGGAGGGAGGGCCCAGGGCGGGGCCCAGGGGCAAAGGGACGGTGGTCGGCGGGAAGGAAGAGAAGGCCCTGCGGAGCTGGAGTGCAGCCCAGGGCTGGTGGGAGAAGGTGTAGGCGTGCCCAGTCACCAGGGGGAGCCGGTTGTCCGGCGGCTTGGGCATCCAGGGCGGCCCAAGGGAATGGCGAGGGGCGGCGGCATGAGGGCCCCAAGGCCAGGAACCAGGGAGTGCACGCATGGGAGGCAGGGTCAACTCCCGCACGCCCTCCCCCCGCCCCAACGCCCCCCCAGTCCTCGCCACCTTCGCCCACTCCCTCCCTCCGTTGCGGCTGTCCTCTCTGCTGCCTCAACCTCCCCACCCCGTTCCCATCGCCGCCCAGCGAGCCCCACTGGTTCCTGTGAGGGTGGGCCTTGTTGCTTGGAGTTGGAGGAGCTGGGTTGGAGCCGCCAGTCCCTGCAGCGGGCGGCTCCAGCGGGCCTGTGAATCGCCGTGGGGTGCCCGGGAGTAAGGGGGCAGCGGAGCAAGGGATGTTTGGAGGAAGGCTTGCTGGGCAAAGGGGGGCGGTGGAGGCACAGGGAGAAGAAGGGAGGCCGAAGGAGAAAGAAAAAAGCCAAGAAAGTAGCCTCAGAACCAGAGTCCAGGGCACCCGGGAACGGTCTCCCATCCAAGTCCTGACCGGATCCGACCCTGCTTAGCTTCCAAGAGCAGAAGAGATGCGCTGCCATCAGGCCACTAGGGCCATAGGCCTGAGAGGCTGCTGCTGCGACCCACATCAGACTGCTCTGGGCCTCCGGGCCCCAGCGTGCTCCTCTTGTCACCCCTCCACCTGCCCTGTGCTTTGCTCCTGCGTGCCTGCGAGCCTGCCTTGGGGTGAGGCGCCTCCAGCATCTCAGAGTCGCAGAAGTCCTGGCGATCTCCCCAAGTGTCTCTGGACTTCCCAGCAGGACCGCCCCCTCCGCCGCCGCTCCCGCCGCCGCCTCCTCCTCCTCCTCCTCCTCCTCCCCCGCCGCCACCGCCGCCTCCGCCGCCGCTGTCGTTTGGAACCCGAGATGCCTAGGGGGGGCGTTCGGTCTTGGAGGCAGGCATGCGGAGTGTTCTCAGCGCCCCCAACTCCCCAACCGCAGCCCTGGGTCTAGCGTGGCAAGCCACCCCGCCTTGCTCAATGGCGGCCCGAAGTCAAGGGCGCCACCAGAGACCCTGGGCAGCAGTCCACCGCCGTGGCCCGTCCCCCTCTAACCTTCCCGTGACACCCCCCCCCCACGAACCCCCCATCACCAGGACAGGACTGAGAGATACGGGAGCCCGGCTGACATAGACAGACACAAAGACACACAGGGAAAGCCAGAGATACACACGGAGGGGTAGTCGGAGCGAGAGAGGAAGAGAGAGACACGGGGAGACCGAGGATCCAACACACAGACCCGCACTGAACCCCCGAACAGACACACAGAGATCCTGACCTGGATGCGGATGGGGACACGGAAAGGGACAGCCTCGCCGGTGCACGCAAGGGACCCAGACACACACCACACACACCGGAGGCTGTGTTGGCGAGGCAGCTAGCCTCTGGGGGTGTGGTGGAGCTTGGCCAGGTTTTGGCAAGCTGACCGCGCCCTGGTGCTGCTAGAGGAGCCCCTCGGAGCGCCAGGAAGCACAGCCAAGTTGCCTGGAATCCCCTTCTGCTCCCATGCCTGCCCAGCAACTACACTGGCCTAGGGGCATGCGGGGGACTCTTTCCTTGGTCTCGTCGTTTATTTGGGGGTACCCCTCGACGCCGACGCCGTGGTGCCGGGCGCGCCCCCACTGCCTTGCTGAGGGAGCGGGCCTCGCTGTTAGGTGCGCTGCTGTGGGGAGAAGGACTTAGGCTCAGGGTGCCAGCGGCCCCAAGGTCCAGGGCGGTCGGCCATCTTTGGTGCTGGGCAGAGGGAGCGAGGGCCCAGGGCGGGGCCCAGGGGCAAAGGGACGGTGGTCGGCGGGAAGGAAGAGAAGGCCCTGCGGGGCTGGAGCGCAGCGCAGGGCTGGTGGGAGAAGGTGTAGGCGTGCCCAGTCACCAGGGGGAGCCGGTTGTCCGGTGGCTTGGGCATCCAGGGCGACCCAAGGGAAAGGCGAGGGGCGGCGGCATGAGGGCCCCAAGGGCAGGAACGAGGGAGGGCACGCATGGGAGGCAGGGTGAACTCCCGCACGCGCTCCCCCCTCCCCATCGCCCCCCAGTCCTCGCCACCTTCGCCCACTCCCTCCCTCCGTAGCGGCTGCCCTCTCTGAGGCCTCAGCCTCCACACCCCGTTCCCATCGCCCCCCAGCGAGCCCCACTGGTTCCTGTGAGGGTGGGCCTTGTGACTTGGAGTTGGAGGAGCTGGATTCGAGCCGCCTGTCGCTGCAGCGGGCGGCTCCAGCGGGCCTATGAACCGCCGTGGGGTGCCCGGGGGTAAGGGGGCAACGGGGCAAGGGATGTTTGGAGGAAGGCTTGCTGGGCAAAGGGGGACGGTGGAGACACAGGGAGAAGAAGGGAGGCCGAAGGAGAAAGAAAAAAGCCAAGAAAGTAGCCTCAGAACAAGAGTGCAGGGCACCCGGGAACGGTCTCCCATCCAAGTCCTGAGCGGATCCGACCCTGCTTAGCTTCCAAGAGCAGAAGAGATGCGCTGCCATCAGGCCGCTAGGGCCAAAGGCCTGAGAGGCTGATGCTGCGACTCCCAGCAGACTGCTCTTGGCCTCCGAGCCCCAGCGTGCTCCTCTCGTCAACCCCTCCGCCTGCCCTGGCCTTGGCTCCTGCGTGCCTGCGCGCCTGCCTTGGGGTGAGGCGCCTCCAGCATCTCAGAGTCGCAGAAGTCCCGGCGATCTCCCCAACTGTCTCTGGACTTCCCAGCCGGACCGCCCCCTCCGCCGCCGCTCCCGCCGCCGTCGCCTCCTCCTACGCCGCCGCCGCCGCCGCCACTGCCACTGTGGTTTGGAACCCGAGATGCCTAGGGGGGGCGTTCGGTCTTGGAGGCAGGCATGCGGAGTGTTCACAGCGCCCCGAACTCCCCAACCAGAGACCCTGGGCAGCAGTCCACCCCCGTGGCCCCACCCCCGCCAACCTTCCCCTGACAACCCCCCACGCACCCCCCATCACCAGGACAGGACTGAGAGATACGGGAGCCCGGCTGACAGAGTCAGACACACAGACACACAGGGAAAGACAGAGAGGCACACGGAGGGGTAGTCGGAGCGAGAGAGGAAGAGAGAGACACGGGGAGAACGAGGATCCAACACACAGACCCGCACTGAACCCCCGAACAGACAGACAGAGACCCTGACCTGGATGCGGATGGGGACACGGAAAGGGACGGACTCGCCGGTGCACGCAAGGGACCCAGACACACACCACACACACCGGAGGCTGTGTTGGCGAGGCAGCTAGCCTCTGGGGGTGTGGTGGAGCTTGGCCAGGTTTTGGCAAGCTGACCGCGCCCTGGTGCTGCTAGAGGAGCCCCTCGGAGCGCCAGGAAGCACAGCCAAGTTGCCTGGAATCCCCTTCTGCTCCCATGCCTGCCCAGCAACCACACTGGCCTGGGGGCATGCGGGGGACTCTTTCCTTGGTCTCGTCGTTTATTTGGGGGTACCCCTCGACGCCGATGCCGTGGTGCCGGGCGCGCCCCCACTGCCTTGCTGAGGGAGCGGGCCTTGCTGTTAGCTGCGCTGCTGTGGGGAGAAGGACTTCGGCCCAGGGTGCCAGCGGCCCCGAGGGCCAGGGCGGTCGGCCATTTTGGTGCAGGGCAGAGGGAGGGAGGGCCCAGGGCGGGGCCCAGGGGCAAAGGGACGGTGGTCGGCGGGAAGGAAGAGAAGGCCCTGCGGGGCTGGAGCGCAGCCCAGGGCTGGTGGGAGAAGGTGTAGGCGTGCCCAGTCACCAGGGGGAGCCGGTTGTCCGGCGGCTTGGGCATCCAGGGCGGCCCAAGGGAATGGCGAGGGGCGGCGGCATGAGGGCCCCAAGGCCAGGAACCAGGGAGTGCACGCATGGGAGGCAGGGTCAACTCCCGCACGCCCTCCCCCCGCCCCAACGCCCCCCCAGTCCTCGCCACCTTCGCCCACTCCCTCCCTCCGTTGCGGCTGTCCTCTCTGCTGCCTCAACCTCCCCACCCCGTTCCCATCGCCGCCCAGCGAGCCCCACTGGTTCCTGTGAGGGTGGGCCTTGTTGCTTGGAGTTGGAGGAGCTGGGTTGGAGCCGCCAGTCCCTGCAGCGGGCGGCTCCAGCGGGCCTGTGAATCGCCGTGGGGTGCCCGGGAGTAAGGGGGCAGCGGAGCAAGGGATGTTTGGAGGAAGGCTTGCTGGGCAAAGGGGGGCGGTGGAGGCACAGGGAGAAGAAGGGAGGCCGAAGGAGAAAGAAAAAAGCCAAGAAAGTAGCCTCAGAACCAGAGTCCAGGGCACCCGGGAACGGTCTCCCATCCAAGTCCTGACCGGATCCGACCCTGCTTAGCTTCCAAGAGCAGAAGAGATGCGCTGCCATCAGGCCACTAGGGCCATAGGCCTGAGAGGCTGCTGCTGCGACCCACATCAGACTGCTCTGGGCCTCCGGGCCCCAGCGTGCTCCTCTTGTCACCCCTCCACCTGCCCTGTGCTTTGCTCCTGCGTGCCTGCGAGCCTGCCTTGGGGTGAGGCGCCTCCAGCATCTCAGAGTCGCAGAAGTCCTGGCGATCTCCCCAAGTGTCTCTGGACTTCCCAGCAGGACCGCCCCCTCCGCCGCCGCTCCCGCCGCCGCCTCCTCCTCCTCCTCCTCCTCCTCCCCCGCCGCCACCGCCGCCTCCGCCGCCGCTGTCGTTTGGAACCCGAGATGCCTAGGGGGGGCGTTCGGTCTTGGAGGCAGGCATGCGGAGTGTTCTCAGCGCCCCCAACTCCCCAACCGCAGCCCTGGGTCTAGCGTGGCAAGCCACCCCGCCTTGCTCAATGGCGGCCCGAAGTCAAGGGCGCCACCAGAGACCCTGGGCAGCAGTCCACCGCCGTGGCCCGTCCCCCTCTAACCTTCCCGTGACACCCCCCCCCCACGAACCCCCCATCACCAGGACAGGACTGAGAGATACGGGAGCCCGGCTGACATAGACAGACACAAAGACACACAGGGAAAGCCAGAGATACACACGGAGGGGTAGTCGGAGCGAGAGAGGAAGAGAGAGACACGGGGAGACCGAGGATCCAACACACAGACCCGCACTGAACCCCCGAACAGACACACAGAGATCCTGACCTGGATGCGGATGGGGACACGGAAAGGGACAGCCTCGCCGGTGCACGCAAGGGACCCAGACACACACCACACACACCGGAGGCTGTGTTGGCGAGGCAGCTAGCCTCTGGGGGTGTGGTGGAGCTTGGCCAGGTTTTGGCAAGCTGACCGCGCCCTGGTGCTGCTAGAGGAGCCCCTCGGAGCGCCAGGAAGCACAGCCAAGTTGCCTGGAATCCCCTTCTGCTCCCATGCCTGCCCAGCAACTACACTGGCCTAGGGGCATGCGGGGGACTCTTTCCTTGGTCTCGTCGTTTATTTGGGGGTACCCCTCGACGCCGACGCCGTGGTGCCGGGCGCGCCCCCACTGCCTTGCTGAGGGAGCGGGCCTCGCTGTTAGGTGCGCTGCTGTGGGGAGAAGGACTTAGGCTCAGGGTGCCAGCGGCCCCAAGGTCCAGGGCGGTCGGCCATCTTTGGTGCTGGGCAGAGGGAGCGAGGGCCCAGGGCGGGGCCCAGGGGCAAAGGGACGGTGGTCGGCGGGAAGGAAGAGAAGGCCCTGCGGGGCTGGAGCGCAGCGCAGGGCTGGTGGGAGAAGGTGTAGGCGTGCCCAGTCACCAGGGGGAGCCGGTTGTCCGGTGGCTTGGGCATCCAGGGCGACCCAAGGGAAAGGCGAGGGGCGGCGGCATGAGGGCCCCAAGGGCAGGAACGAGGGAGGGCACGCATGGGAGGCAGGGTGAACTCCCGCACGCGCTCCCCCCTCCCCATCGCCCCCCAGTCCTCGCCACCTTCGCCCACTCCCTCCCTCCGTAGCGGCTGCCCTCTCTGAGGCCTCAGCCTCCACACCCCGTTCCCATCGCCCCCCAGCGAGCCCCACTGGTTCCTGTGAGGGTGGGCCTTGTGACTTGGAGTTGGAGGAGCTGGATTCGAGCCGCCTGTCGCTGCAGCGGGCGGCTCCAGCGGGCCTATGAACCGCCGTGGGGTGCCCGGGGGTAAGGGGGCAACGGGGCAAGGGATGTTTGGAGGAAGGCTTGCTGGGCAAAGGGGGACGGTGGAGACACAGGGAGAAGAAGGGAGGCCGAAGGAGAAAGAAAAAAGCCAAGAAAGTAGCCTCAGAACAAGAGTGCAGGGCACCCGGGAACGGTCTCCCATCCAAGTCCTGAGCGGATCCGACCCTGCTTAGCTTCCAAGAGCAGAAGAGATGCGCTGCCATCAGGCCGCTAGGGCCAAAGGCCTGAGAGGCTGATGCTGCGACTCCCAGCAGACTGCTCTTGGCCTCCGAGCCCCAGCGTGCTCCTCTCGTCAACCCCTCCGCCTGCCCTGGCCTTGGCTCCTGCGTGCCTGCGCGCCTGCCTTGGGGTGAGGCGCCTCCAGCATCTCAGAGTCGCAGAAGTCCCGGCGATCTCCCCAACTGTCTCTGGACTTCCCAGCCGGACCGCCCCCTCCGCCGCCGCTCCCGCCGCCGTCGCCTCCTCCTACGCCGCCGCCGCCGCCGCCACTGCCACTGTGGTTTGGAACCCGAGATGCCTAGGGGGGGCGTTCGGTCTTGGAGGCAGGCATGCGGAGTGTTCACAGCGCCCCGAACTCCCCAACCAGAGACCCTGGGCAGCAGTCCACCCCCGTGGCCCCACCCCCGCCAACCTTCCCCTGACAACCCCCCAGGCACCCCCCATCACCAGGACAGGACTGAGAGATACGGGAGCCCGGCTGACAGAGACAGACACACAGACACACAGGGAAAGACAGAGAGGCACACGGAGGGGTAGTCGGAGCGAGAGAGGAAGAGAGAGACACGGGGAGAACGAGGATCCAACACACAGACCCGCACTGAACCCCCGAAGAGACAGACAGAGACCCTGACCTGGATGCGGATGGGGACACGGAAAGGGACGGACTCGCCGGTGCACGCAAGGGACCCAGACACACACCACACACACCGGAGGCTGTGTTGGCGAGGCAGCTAGCCTCTGGGGGTGTGGTGGAGCTTGGCCAGGTTTTGGCAAGCTGACCGCGCCCTGGTGCTGCTAGAGGACACCCTCGGAGCGCCAGGAAGCACAGCCAAGTTGCCTGGAATCCCCTTCTGCTCCCATGCCTGCCCAGCAACCACACTGGCCTGGGGGCATGCGGGGGACTCTTTCCTTGGTCTCGTCGTTTATTTGGGGGTACCCCTCGACGCCGACGCCGTGGTGCCGGGCGCGCCCCCACTGCCTTGCTGAGGGAGCGGGCCTTGCTGTTAGCTGCGCTGCTGTGGGGAGAAGGACTTCGGCCCAGGGTGCCAGCGGCCCCGAGGGCCAGGGCGGTCGGCCATCTTTGGTGCTGGGCAGAGGGAGGGAGGGCCCAGGGCGGGGCCCAGGGGCAAAGGGACGGTGGTCAGCGGGAAGGAAGAGAAGGCCCTGCGGAGCTGGAGTGCAGCCCAGGGCTGGTGGGAGAAGGTGTAGGCATGCCCAGTCACCAGGGGGAGCCGGTTGTCCGGCGGCTTGGGCATCCAGGGCGGCCCAAGGGAATGGCGAGGGGCGGCGGCATGAGGGCCCCAAGGCCAGGAACCAGGGAGTGCACGCATGGGAGGCAGGGTCAACTCCCGCACGCCCTCCCCCCGCCCCAACGCCCCCCCAGTCCTCGCCACCTTCGCCCACTCCCTCCCTCCGTTGCGGCTGTCCTCTCTGCTGCCTCAACCTCCCCACCCCGTTCCCATCGCCGCCCAGCGAGCCCCACTGGTTCCTGTGAGGGTGGGCCTTGTTGCTTGGAGTTGGAGGAGCTGGGTTGGAGCCGCCAGTCCCTGCAGCGGGCGGCTCCAGCGGGCCTGTGAATCGCCGTGGGGTGCCCGGGAGTAAGGGGGCAGCGGAGCAAGGGATGTTTGGAGGAAGGCTTGCTGGGCAAAGGGGGGCGGTGGAGGCACAGGGAGAAGAAGGGAGGCCGAAGGAGAAAGAAAAAAGCCAAGAAAGTAGCCTCAGAACCAGAGTCCAGGGCACCCGGGAACGGTCTCCCATCCAAGTCCTGAGCGGATCCGACCCTGCTTAGCTTCCAAGAGCAGAAGAGATGCGCTGCCATCAGGCCGCTAGGGCCAGAGGCCTGAGGGGCTGCTGCTGCGACCCACAGCAGACTGCTCTGGGCCTCCGAGCCCCAGCGTGCTCCTCTCGTCAACCCCTCCGCCTGCCCTGGGCTTGGCTCCTGCGTGCCTGCGAGCCTGCCTTGGGGTGAGGCGCCTCCAGCATCTCAGAGTCCCAGAAGTCCCGGCGATCTCCCCAACTGTCTCTGGACTTCCCAGCCGGACCGCCCCCTCCGCCGCCGCTCCCGCCGCCGCCGCCTCCTCCTACGCCGCCGCCGCCGCCACTGCCACTGTGGTTTGGAACCCGAGATGCCTAGGGGGGGCGTTCGGTCTTGGAGGCAGGCATGCGGAGTGTTCACAGCGCCCCGAACTCCCCAACCAGAGACCCTGGGCAGCAGTCCACCCCCGTGGCCCCTCCCCCGCCAACCTTCCCCTGACACCCCCCCCACGCACCCCCCATCACCAGGACAGGACTGAGCGATACGGGAGCCCGGCTGACAGAGACAGACACACAGACACACAGGGAAAGACAGACAGGCACACGGAGGGGTAGTCGGAGCGAGAGAGGAAGAGAGAGACACGGGGAGAACGAGGATCCAACACTCAGACCCGCACTGAACCCCCGAACAGACACACAGAGACCCTGACCTGGATGCGGATGGGGATACGGAAAGGGACGGACTCGCCGGTGCACGCAAGGGACCCAGACACACACCACACACACCGGAGGCTGTGTTGGCGAGGCAGCTAGGCTCTGGGGGTGTGGTGGAGCTTGGCCAGGTTTTGGCAAGCTCACCGCGCCCTGGTGCTGCTAGAGGAGCCCCTCGGAGCGCCAGGAAGCACAGCCAAGTTGCCTGGAATCCCCTTCTGCTCCCATGCCTGCCCAGCAACCACACTGGCCTGGGGGCATGCGGGGGACTCTTTCCTTGGTCTCGTCGTTTATTTGGGGGTACCCCTCGACGCCGACGCCGTGGTGCCGGGCGCGCCCCCACTGCCTTGCTGAGGGAGGGGGCCTTGCTGTTAGCTGCGCTGCTGTGGGGAGAAAGACTTCGGCCCAGGGTGCCAGCGGCCCCGAGGGCCAGGGCGGTCGGCCATCTTTGGTGCTGGGCAGAGGGAGGGAGGGCCCAGGGCGGGGCCCAGGGGCAAAGGGACGGTGGTCGGCGGGAAGGAAGAGAAGGCCCTGCGGAGCTGGAGTGCAGCCCAGGGCTGGTGGGAGAAGGTGTAGGCGTGCCCAGTCACCAGGGGGAGCCGGTTGTCCGGCGGCTTGGGCATCCAGGGCGGCCCAAGGGAATGGCGAGGGGCGGCGGCATGAGGGCCCCAAGGCCAGGAACCAGGGAGTGCACGCATGGGAGGCAGGGTCAACTCCCGCACGCCCTCCCCCCGCCCCAACGCCCCCCCAGTCCTCGCCACCTTCGCCCACTCCCTCCCTCCGTTGCGGCTGTCCTCTCTGCTGCCTCAACCTCCCCACCCCGTTCCCATCGCCGCCCAGCGAGCCCCACTGGTTCCTGTGAGGGTGGGCCTTGTTGCTTGGAGTTGGAGGAGCTGGGTTGGAGCCGCCAGTCCCTGCAGCGGGCGGCTCCAGCGGGCCTGTGAATCGCCGTGGGGTGCCCGGGAGTAAGGGGGCAGCGGAGCAAGGGATGTTTGGAGGAAGGCTTGCTGGGCAAAGGGGGGCGGTGGAGGCACAGGGAGAAGAAGGGAGGCCGAAGGAGAAAGAAAAAAGCCAAGAAAGTAGCCTCAGAACCAGAGTCCAGGGCACCCGGGAACGGTCTCCCATCCAAGTCCTGACCGGATCCGACCCTGCTTAGCTTCCAAGAGCAGAAGAGATGCGCTGCCATCAGGCCACTAGGGCCATAGGCCTGAGAGGCTGCTGCTGCGACCCACATCAGACTGCTCTGGGCCTCCGGGCACCAGCGTGCTCCTCTTGTCACCCCTCCACCTGCCCTGTGCTTTGCTCCTGCGTGCCTGCGAGCCTGCCTTGGGGTGAGGCGCCTCCAGCATCTCAGAGTCGCAGAAGTCCTGGCGATCTCCCCAAGTGTCTCTGGACTTCCCAGCAGGACCGCCCCCTCCGCCGCCGCTCCCGCCGCCGCCTCCTCCTCCTCCTCCTCCTCCTCCTCCTCCTCCTCCCCCGCCGCCACCGCCGCCTCCGCCGCCGCTGTCGTTTGGAACCCGAGATGCCTAGGGGGGGCGTTCGGTCTTGGAGGCAGGCATGCGGAGTGTTCTCAGCGCCCCCAACTCCCCAACCGCAGCCCTGGGTCTAGCGTGGCAAGCCACCCCGCCTTGCTCAATGGCGGCCCGAAGTCAAGGGCGCCACCAGAGACCCTGGGCAGCAGTCCACCGCCGTGGCCCGTCCCCCTCTAACCTTCCCGTGACACCCCCCCCCACGAACCCCCCATCACCAGGACAGGACTGAGAGATACGGGAGCCCGGCTGACATAGACAGACACAAAGACACACAGGGAAAGCCAGAGATACGCACGGAGGGGTAGTCGGAGCGAGAGAGGAAGAGAGAGACACGGGGAGACCGAGGATCCAACACACAGACCCGCACTGAACCCCCGAACAGACACACAGAGATCCTGACCTGGATGCGGATGGGGACACGGAAAGGGACAGCCTCGCCGGTGCACGCAAGGGACCCAGACACACACCACACACACCGGAGGCTGTGTTGGCGAGGCAGCTAGCCTCTGGGGGTGTGGTGGAGCTTGGCCAGGTTTTGGCAAGCTGACCGCGCCCTGGTGCTGCTAGAGGAGCCCCTCGGAGCGCCAGGAAGCACAGCCAAGTTGCCTGGAATCCCCTTCTGCTCCCATGCCTGCCCAGCAACTACACTGGCCTGGGGGCATGCGGGGGACTCTTTCCTTGGTCTCGTCGTTTATTTGGGGGTACCCCTCGACGCCGACGCCGTGGTGCCGGGCGCGCCCCCACTGCCTTGCTGAGGGAGCGGGCCTCGCTGTTAGGTGCGCTGCTGTGGGGAGAAGGACTTAGGCTCAGGGTGCCAGCGGCCCCAAGGTCCAGGGCGGTCGGCCATCTTTGGTGCTGGGCAGAGGGAGCGAGGGCCCAGGGCGGGGCCCAGGGGCAAAGGGACGGTGGTCGGCGGGAAGGAAGAGAAGGCCCTGCGGGGCTGGAGCGCAGCGCAGGGCTGGTGGGAGAAGGTGTAGGCGTGCCCAGTCACCAGGGGGAGCCTGTTGTCCGGTGGCTTGGGCATCCAGGGCGACCCAAGGGAAAGGCAAGGGGCGGCGGCATGAGGGCCCCAAGGGCAGGAACGAGGGAGGGCACGCATGGGAGGCAGGGTGAACTCCCGCACGCGCTCCCCCCTCCCCATCGCCCCCCAGTCCTCGCCACCTTCGCCCACTCCCTCCCTCCGTAGCGGCTGCCCTCTCTGAGGCCTCAGCCTCCACACCCCGTTCCCATCGCCCCCCAGCGAGCCCCACTGGTTCCTGTGAGGGTGGGCCTTGTGACTTGGAGTTGGAGGAGCTGGATTCGAGCCGCCTGTCGCTGCAGCGGGCGGCTCCAGCGGGCCTATGAACCGCCGTGGGGTGCCCGGGGGTAAGGGGGCAACGGGGCAAGGGATGTTTGGAGGAAGGCTTGCTGGGCAAAGGGGGGCGGTGGAGGCACAGGGAGAAGAAGGGAGGCCGAAGGAGAAAGAAAAAAGCCAAGAAAGTAGCCTCAGAACAAGAGTGCAGGGCACCCGGGAACGGTCTCCCATCCAAGTCCTGAGCGGATCCGACCCTGCTTAGCTTCCAAGAGCAGAAGAGATGCGCTGCCATCAGGCCGCTAGGGCCAAAGGCCTGAGAGGCTGATGCTGCGACTCCCAGCAGACTGCTCTTGGCCTCCGAGCCCCAGCGTGCTCCTCTCGTCAACCCCTCCGCCTGCCCTGGCCTTGGCTCCTGCGTGCCTGCGCGCCTGCCTTGGGGTGAGGCGCCTCCAGCATCTCAGAGTCGCAGAAGTCCCGGCGATCTCCCCAACTGTCTCTGGACTTCCCAGCCGGACCGCCCCCTCCGCCGCCGCTCCCGCCGCCGTCGCCTCCTCCTACGCCGCCGCCGCCGCCTCCACTGTGGTTTGGAACCCGAGATGCCTAGGGGGGGCGTTCGGTCTTGGAGGCAGGCATGCGGAGTGTTCACAGCGCCCCGAACTCCCCAACCAGAGACCCTGGGCAGCAGTCCACCCCCGTGGCCCCACCCCCGCCAACCTTCCCCTGACAACCCCCCACGCACCCCCCATCACCAGGACAGGACTGAGAGATACGGGAGCCCGGCTGACAGAGACAGACACACAGACACACAGGGAAAGACAGAGAGGCACACGGAGGGGTAGTCGGAGCGAGAGAGGAAGAGAGAGACACGGGGAGAACGAGGATCCAACACACAGACCCGCACTGAACCCCCGAACAGACAGACAGAGACCCTGACCTGGATGCGGATGGGGACACGGAAAGGGACGGACTCGCCGGTGCACGCAAGGGACCCAGACACACACCACACACACCGGAGGCTGTGTTGGCGAGGCAGCTAGCCTCTGGGGGTGTGGTGGAGCTTGGCCAGGTTTTGGCAAGCTGACCGCGCCCTGGTGCTGCTAGAGGAGCCCCTCGGAGCGCCAGGAAGCACAGCCAAGTTGCCTGGAATCCCCTTCTGCTCCCATGCCTGCCCAGCAACCACACTGGCCTGGGGGCATGCGGGGGACTCTTTCCTTGGTCTCGTCGTTTATTTGGGGGTACCCCTCGACGCCGATGCCGTGGTGCCGGGCGCGCCCCCACTGCCTTGCTGAGGGAGCGGGCCTTGCTGTTAGCTGCGCTGCTGTGGGGAGAAGGACTTCGGCCCAGGGTGCCAGCGGCCCCGAGGGCCAGGGCGGTCGGCCATTTTGGTGCAGGGCAGAGGGAGGGAGGGCCCAGGGCGGGGCCCAGGGGCAAAGGGACGGTGGTCGGCGGGAAGGAAGAGAAGGCCCTGCGGGGCTGGAGCGCAGCCCAGGGCTGGTGGGAGAAGGTGTAGGCGTGCCCAGTCACCAGGGGGAGCCGGTTGTTCGGCGGCTTGGGCATCCAGGGCGGCCCAAGGGAATGGCGAGGGGCGGCGGCATGAGGGCCCCAAGGCCAGGAACCAGGGAGTGCACGCATGGGAGGCAGGGTGAACTCCCGCACGCGCTCCCCCCGCCCCATCGCCCCCCCAGTCCTCGCCACCTTCGCCCACTCCCTCCCTCCGAAGCGGCAGCCCTCTCTGCCGCCTCAGCCTCCCCACCCCCTTCCCATCGCCCCCCCGCGAGCCCCACTGGTTCCTGTGAGGGTGGGCCTTGTGACTTGGAGTTGGAGGAGCTGGGTTGGAGCCGCCTGTCGCTGTAGCGGGCGGCTCCAGCGGGCCTGTGAACCGCCGTGGGGTGCCCGGGGGTAAGGGGGCAACGGGGCAAGGGATGTTTGGAGGAAGGCTTGCTGGGCAAAGGGGGGCGGTGGAGGCACAGGGAGAAGAAGGGAGGCCGAAGGAGAAAGAAAAAAGCCAAGAAAGTAGCCTCAGAACAAGAGTGCAGGGCACCCGGGAACGGTCTCCCATCCAAGTCCTGAGCGGATCCGACCCTGCTTAGCTTCCAAGAGCAGAAGAGATGCGCTGCCATCAGGCCGCTAGGGCCAGAGGCCTGAGAGGCTGCTGCTGCGACCCACAGCAGACTGCTCTGGGCCTCCGAGCCCCAGCGTGCTCCTCTCGTCAACCCCTCCGCCTGCCCTGGCTTTGGCTCCTGCGTGCCTGCGAGCCTGCCTTGGGGTGAGGCGCCTCCAGCATCTCAGAGTCCCAGAAGTCCCGGCGATCTCCCCAACTGTCTCTGGACTTCCCAGCCGGACCGCCCCCTCCGCCGCCGCTCCCGCCGCCGTCGCCTCCTCCTACGCCGCCGCCGCCGCCGCCACTGCCACTGTGGTTTGGAACCCGAGATGCCTAGGGGGGGCGTTCGGTCTTGGAGGCAGGCATGCGGAGTGTTCACAGCGCCCCGAACTCCCCAACCAGAGACCCTGGGCAGCAGTCCACCCCCGTGGCCCCTCCCCCGCCAACCTTCCCCTGACACCCCCCCCACGCACCCCCCATCACCAGGACAGGACTGAGCGATACGGGAGCCCGGCTGACAGAGACAGACACACAGACACACAGGGAAAGACAGACAGGCACACGGAGGGGTAGTCGGAGCGAGAGAGGAAGAGAGAGACACGGGGAGAACGAGGATCCAACACTCAGACCCGCACTGAACCCCCGAACAGACACACAGAGACCCTGACCTGGATGCGGATGGGGATACGGAAAGGGACGGACTCGCCGGTGCACGCAAGGGACCCAGACACACACCACACACACCGGAGGCTGTGTTGGCGAGGCAGCTAGGCTCTGGGGGTGTGGTGGAGCTTGGCCAGGTTTTGGCAAGCTCACCGCGCCCTGGTGCTGCTAGAGGAGCCCCTCGGAGCGCCAGGAAGCACAGCCAAGTTGCCTGGAATCCCCTTCTGCTCCCATGCCTGCCCAGCAACCACACTGGCCTGGGGGCATGCGGGGGACTCTTTCCTTGGTCTCGTCGTTTATTTGGGGGTACCCCTCGACGCCGACGCCGTGGTGCCGGGCGCGCCCCCACTGCCTTGCTGAGGGAGGGGGCCTTGCTGTTAGCTGCGCTGCTGTGGGGAGAAAGACTTCGGCCCAGGGTGCCAGCGGCCCCGAGGGCCAGGGCGGTCGGCCATCTTTGGTGCTGGGCAGAGGGAGGGAGGGCCCAGGGCGGGGCCCAGGGGCAAAGGGACGGTGGTCGGCGGGAAGGAAGAGAAGGCCCTGCGGAGCTGGAGCGCAGCCCAGGGCTGGTGGGAGAAGGTGTAGGCGTGCCCAGTCACCAGGGGGAGCCGGTTGTCCGGCGGCTTGGGCATCCAGGGCGGCCCAAGGGAATGGCGAGGGGCGGCGGCATGAGGGCCCCAAGGCCAGGAACCAGGGAGTGCACGCATGGGAGGCAGGGTCAACTCCCGCACGCCCTCCCCCCGCCCCAACGCCCCCCCAGTCCTCGCCACCTTCGCCCACTCCCTCCCTCCGTTGCGGCTGTCCTCTCTGCTGCCTCAACCTCCCCACCCCGTTCCCATCGCCGCCCAGCGAGCCCCACTGGTTCCTGTGAGGGTGGGCCTTGTTGCTTGGAGTTGGAGGAGCTGGGTTGGAGCCGCCAGTCCCTGCAGCGGGCGGCTCCAGCGGGCCTGTGAATCGCCGTGGGGTGCCCGGGAGTAAGGGGGCAGCGGAGCAAGGGATGTTTGGAGGAAGGCTTGCTGGGCAAAGGGGGGCGGTGGAGGCACAGGGAGAAGAAGGGAGGCCGAAGGAGAAAGAAAAAAGCCAAGAAAGTAGCCTCAGAACCAGAGTCCAGGGCACCCGGGAACGGTCTCCCATCCAAGTCCTGACCGGATCCGACCCTGCTTAGCTTCCAAGAGCAGAAGAGATGCGCTGCCATCAGGCCACTAGGGCCATAGGCCTGAGAGGCTGCTGCTGCGACCCACATCAGACTGCTCTGGGCCTCCGGGCCCCAGCGTGCTCCTCTTGTCACCCCTCCACCTGCCCTGTGCTTTGCTCCTGCGTGCCTGCGAGCCTGCCTTGGGGTGAGGCGCCTCCAGCATCTCAGAGTCGCAGAAGTCCTGGCGATCTCCCCAAGTGTCTCTGGACTTCCCAGCAGGACCGCCCCCTCCGCCGCCGCTCCCGCCGCCGCCTCCTCCTCCTCCTCCTCCTCCTCCCCCGCCGCCACCGCCGCCTCCGCCGCCGCTGTCGTTTGGAACCCGAGATGCCTAGGGGGGGCGTTCGGTCTTGGAGGCAGGCATGCGGAGTGTTCTCAGCGCCCCCAACTCCCCAACCGCAGCCCTGGGTCTAGCGTGGCAAGCCACCCCGCCTTGCTCAATGGCGGCCCGAAGTCAAGGGCGCCACCAGAGACCCTGGGCAGCAGTCCACCGCCGTGGCCCGTCCCCCTCTAACCTTCCCGTGACACCCCCCCCCCACGAACCCCCCATCACCAGGACAGGACTGAGAGATACGGGAGCCCGGCTGACATAGACAGACACAAAGACACACAGGGAAAGCCAGAGATACACACGGAGGGGTAGTCGGAGCGAGAGAGGAAGAGAGAGACACGGGGAGACCGAGGATCCAACACACAGACCCGCACTGAACCCCCGAACAGACACACAGAGATCCTGACCTGGATGCGGATGGGGACACGGAAAGGGACAGCCTCGCCGGTGCACGCAAGGGACCCAGACACACACCACACACACCGGAGGCTGTGTTGGCGAGGCAGCTAGCCTCTGGGGGTGTGGTGGAGCTTGGCCAGGTTTTGGCAAGCTGACCGCGCCCTGGTGCTGCTAGAGGAGCCCCTCGGAGCGCCAGGAAGCACAGCCAAGTTGCCTGGAATCCCCTTCTGCTCCCATGCCTGCCCAGCAACTACACTGGCCTAGGGGCATGCGGGGGACTCTTTCCTTGGTCTCGTCGTTTATTTGGGGGTACCCCTCGACGCCGACGCCGTGGTGCCGGGCGCGCCCCCACTGCCTTGCTGAGGGAGCGGGCCTCGCTGTTAGGTGCGCTGCTGTGGGGAGAAGGACTTAGGCTCAGGGTGCCAGCGGCCCCAAGGTCCAGGGCGGTCGGCCATCTTTGGTGCTGGGCAGAGGGAGCGAGGGCCCAGGGCGGGGCCCAGGGGCAAAGGGACGGTGGTCGGCGGGAAGGAAGAGAAGGCCCTGCGGGGCTGGAGCGCAGCGCAGGGCTGGTGGGAGAAGGTGTAGGCGTGCCCAGTCACCAGGGGGAGCCGGTTGTCCGGTGGCTTGGGCATCCAGGGCGACCCAAGGGAAAGGCGAGGGGCGGCGGCATGAGGGCCCCAAGGGCAGGAACGAGGGAGGGCACGCATGGGAGGCAGGGTGAACTCCCGCACGCGCTCCCCCCTCCCCATCGCCCCCCAGTCCTCGCCACCTTCGCCCACTCCCTCCCTCCGTAGCGGCTGCCCTCTCTGAGGCCTCAGCCTCCACACCCCGTTCCCATCGCCCCCCAGCGAGCCCCACTGGTTCCTGTGAGGGTGGGCCTTGTGACTTGGAGTTGGAGGAGCTGGATTCGAGCCGCCTGTCGCTGCAGCGGGCGGCTCCAGCGGGCCTATGAACCGCCGTGGGGTGCCCGGGGGTAAGGGGGCAACGGGGCAAGGGATGTTTGGAGGAAGGCTTGCTGGGCAAAGGGGGACGGTGGAGACACAGGGAGAAGAAGGGAGGCCGAAGGAGAAAGAAAAAAGCCAAGAAAGTAGCCTCAGAACAAGAGTGCAGGGCACCCGGGAACGGTCTCCCATCCAAGTCCTGAGCGGATCCGACCCTGCTTAGCTTCCAAGAGCAGAAGAGATGCGCTGCCATCAGGCCGCTAGGGCCAAAGGCCTGAGAGGCTGATGCTGCGACTCCCAGCAGACTGCTCTTGGCCTCCGAGCCCCAGCGTGCTCCTCTCGTCAACCCCTCCGCCTGCCCTGGCCTTGGCTCCTGCGTGCCTGCGCGCCTGCCTTGGGGTGAGGCGCCTCCAGCATCTCAGAGTCGCAGAAGTCCCGGCGATCTCCCCAACTGTCTCTGGACTTCCCAGCCGGACCGCCCCCTCCGCCGCCGCTCCCGCCGCCGTCGCCTCCTCCTACGCCGCCGCCGCCGCCGCCACTGCCACTGTGGTTTGGAACCCGAGATGCCTAGGGGGGGCGTTCGGTCTTGGAGGCAGGCATGCGGAGTGTTCACAGCGCCCCGAACTCCCCAACCAGAGACCCTGGGCAGCAGTCCACCCCCGTGGCCCCACCCCCGCCAACCTTCCCCTGACAACCCCCCACGCACCCCCCATCACCAGGACAGGACTGAGAGATACGGGAGCCCGGCTGACAGAGTCAGACACACAGACACACAGGGAAAGACAGAGAGGCACACGGAGGGGTAGTCGGAGCGAGAGAGGAAGAGAGAGACACGGGGAGAACGAGGATCCAACACACAGACCCGCACTGAACCCCCGAACAGACAGACAGAGACCCTGACCTGGATGCGGATGGGGACACGGAAAGGGACGGACTCGCCGGTGCACGCAAGGGACCCAGACACACACCACACACACCGGAGGCTGTGTTGGCGAGGCAGCTAGCCTCTGGGGGTGTGGTGGAGCTTGGCCAGGTTTTGGCAAGCTGACCGCGCCCTGGTGCTGCTAGAGGAGCCCCTCGGAGCGCCAGGAAGCACAGCCAAGTTGCCTGGAATCCCCTTCTGCTCCCATGCCTGCCCAGCAACCACACTGGCCTGGGGGCATGCGGGGGACTCTTTCCTTGGTCTCGTCGTTTATTTGGGGGTACCCCTCGACGCCGATGCCGTGGTGCCGGGCGCGCCCCCACTGCCTTGCTGAGGGAGCGGGCCTTGCTGTTAGCTGCGCTGCTGTGGGGAGAAGGACTTCGGCCCAGGGTGCCAGCGGCCCCGAGGGCCAGGGCGGTCGGCCATTTTGGTGCAGGGCAGAGGGAGGGAGGGCCCAGGGCGGGGCCCAGGGGCAAAGGGACGGTGGTCGGCGGGAAGGAAGAGAAGGCCCTGCGGGGCTGGAGCGCAGCCCAGGGCTGGTGGGAGAAGGTGTAGGCGTGCCCAGTCACCAGGGGGAGCCGGTTGTCCGGCGGCTTGGGCATCCAGGGCGGCCCAAGGGAATGGCGAGGGGCGGCGGCATGAGGGCCCCAAGGCCAGGAACCAGGGAGTGCACGCATGGGAGGCAGGGTCAACTCCCGCACGCCCTCCCCCCGCCCCAACGCCCCCCCAGTCCTCGCCACCTTCGCCCACTCCCTCCCTCCGTTGCGGCTGTCCTCTCTGCTGCCTCAACCTCCCCACCCCGTTCCCATCGCCGCCCAGCGAGCCCCACTGGTTCCTGTGAGGGTGGGCCTTGTTGCTTGGAGTTGGAGGAGCTGGGTTGGAGCCGCCAGTCCCTGCAGCGGGCGGCTCCAGCGGGCCTGTGAATCGCCGTGGGGTGCCCGGGAGTAAGGGGGCAGCGGAGCAAGGGATGTTTGGAGGAAGGCTTGCTGGGCAAAGGGGGGCGGTGGAGGCACAGGGAGAAGAAGGGAGGCCGAAGGAGAAAGAAAAAAGCCAAGAAAGTAGCCTCAGAACCAGAGTCCAGGGCACCCGGGAACGGTCTCCCATCCAAGTCCTGACCGGATCCGACCCTGCTTAGCTTCCAAGAGCAGAAGAGATGCGCTGCCATCAGGCCACTAGGGCCATAGGCCTGAGAGGCTGCTGCTGCGACCCACATCAGACTGCTCTGGGCCTCCGGGCCCCAGCGTGCTCCTCTTGTCACCCCTCCACCTGCCCTGTGCTTTGCTCCTGCGTGCCTGCGAGCCTGCCTTGGGGTGAGGCGCCTCCAGCATCTCAGAGTCGCAGAAGTCCTGGCGATCTCCCCAAGTGTCTCTGGACTTCCCAGCAGGACCGCCCCCTCCGCCGCCGCTCCCGCCGCCGCCTCCTCCTCCTCCTCCTCCTCCTCCCCCGCCGCCACCGCCGCCTCCGCCGCCGCTGTCGTTTGGAACCCGAGATGCCTAGGGGGGGCGTTCGGTCTTGGAGGCAGGCATGCGGAGTGTTCTCAGCGCCCCCAACTCCCCAACCGCAGCCCTGGGTCTAGCGTGGCAAGCCACCCCGCCTTGCTCAATGGCGGCCCGAAGTCAAGGGCGCCACCAGAGACCCTGGGCAGCAGTCCACCGCCGTGGCCCGTCCCCCTCTAACCTTCCCGTGACACCCCCCCCCCACGAACCCCCCATCACCAGGACAGGACTGAGAGATACGGGAGCCCGGCTGACATAGACAGACACAAAGACACACAGGGAAAGCCAGAGATACACACGGAGGGGTAGTCGGAGCGAGAGAGGAAGAGAGAGACACGGGGAGACCGAGGATCCAACACACAGACCCGCACTGAACCCCCGAACAGACACACAGAGATCCTGACCTGGATGCGGATGGGGACACGGAAAGGGACAGCCTCGCCGGTGCACGCAAGGGACCCAGACACACACCACACACACCGGAGGCTGTGTTGGCGAGGCAGCTAGCCTCTGGGGGTGTGGTGGAGCTTGGCCAGGTTTTGGCAAGCTGACCGCGCCCTGGTGCTGCTAGAGGAGCCCCTCGGAGCGCCAGGAAGCACAGCCAAGTTGCCTGGAATCCCCTTCTGCTCCCATGCCTGCCCAGCAACTACACTGGCCTAGGGGCATGCGGGGGACTCTTTCCTTGGTCTCGTCGTTTATTTGGGGGTACCCCTCGACGCCGACGCCGTGGTGCCGGGCGCGCCCCCACTGCCTTGCTGAGGGAGCGGGCCTCGCTGTTAGGTGCGCTGCTGTGGGGAGAAGGACTTAGGCTCAGGGTGCCAGCGGCCCCAAGGTCCAGGGCGGTCGGCCATCTTTGGTGCTGGGCAGAGGGAGCGAGGGCCCAGGGCGGGGCCCAGGGGCAAAGGGACGGTGGTCGGCGGGAAGGAAGAGAAGGCCCTGCGGGGCTGGAGCGCAGCGCAGGGCTGGTGGGAGAAGGTGTAGGCGTGCCCAGTCACCAGGGGGAGCCGGTTGTCCGGTGGCTTGGGCATCCAGGGCGACCCAAGGGAAAGGCGAGGGGCGGCGGCATGAGGGCCCCAAGGGCAGGAACGAGGGAGGGCACGCATGGGAGGCAGGGTGAACTCCCGCACGCGCTCCCCCCTCCCCATCGCCCCCCAGTCCTCGCCACCTTCGCCCACTCCCTCCCTCCGTAGCGGCTGCCCTCTCTGAGGCCTCAGCCTCCACACCCCGTTCCCATCGCCCCCCAGCGAGCCCCACTGGTTCCTGTGAGGGTGGGCCTTGTGACTTGGAGTTGGAGGAGCTGGATTCGAGCCGCCTGTCGCTGCAGCGGGCGGCTCCAGCGGGCCTATGAACCGCCGTGGGGTGCCCGGGGGTAAGGGGGCAACGGGGCAAGGGATGTTTGGAGGAAGGCTTGCTGGGCAAAGGGGGACGGTGGAGACACAGGGAGAAGAAGGGAGGCCGAAGGAGAAAGAAAAAAGCCAAGAAAGTAGCCTCAGAACAAGAGTGCAGGGCACCCGGGAACGGTCTCCCATCCAAGTCCTGAGCGGATCCGACCCTGCTTAGCTTCCAAGAGCAGAAGAGATGCGCTGCCATCAGGCCGCTAGGGCCAAAGGCCTGAGAGGCTGATGCTGCGACTCCCAGCAGACTGCTCTTGGCCTCCGAGCCCCAGCGTGCTCCTCTCGTCAACCCCTCCGCCTGCCCTGGCCTTGGCTCCTGCGTGCCTGCGCGCCTGCCTTGGGGTGAGGCGCCTCCAGCATCTCAGAGTCGCAGAAGTCCCGGCGATCTCCCCAACTGTCTCTGGACTTCCCAGCCGGACCGCCCCCTCCGCCGCCGCTCCCGCCGCCGTCGCCTCCTCCTACGCCGCCGCCGCCGCCGCCACTGCCACTGTGGTTTGGAACCCGAGATGCCTAGGGGGGGCGTTCGGTCTTGGAGGCAGGCATGCGGAGTGTTCACAGCGCCCCGAACTCCCCAACCAGAGACCCTGGGCAGCAGTCCACCCCCGTGGCCCCACCCCCGCCAACCTTCCCCTGACAACCCCCCACGCACCCCCCATCACCAGGACAGGACTGAGAGATACGGGAGCCCGGCTGACAGAGTCAGACACACAGACACACAGGGAAAGACAGAGAGGCACACGGAGGGGTAGTCGGAGCGAGAGAGGAAGAGAGAGACACGGGGAGAACGAGGATCCAACACACAGACCCGCACTGAACCCCCGAACAGACAGACAGAGACCCTGACCTGGATGCGGATGGGGACACGGAAAGGGACGGACTCGCCGGTGCACGCAAGGGACCCAGACACACACCACACACACCGGAGGCTGTGTTGGCGAGGCAGCTAGCCTCTGGGGGTGTGGTGGAGCTTGGCCAGGTTTTGGCAAGCTGACCGCGCCCTGGTGCTGCTAGAGGAGCCCCTCGGAGCGCCAGGAAGCACAGCCAAGTTGCCTGGAATCCCCTTCTGCTCCCATGCCTGCCCAGCAACCACACTGGCCTGGGGGCATGCGGGGGACTCTTTCCTTGGTCTCGTCGTTTATTTGGGGGTACCCCTCGACGCCGATGCCGTGGTGCCGGGCGCGCCCCCACTGCCTTGCTGAGGGAGCGGGCCTTGCTGTTAGCTGCGCTGCTGTGGGGAGAAGGACTTCGGCCCAGGGTGCCAGCGGCCCCGAGGGCCAGGGCGGTCGGCCATTTTGGTGCAGGGCAGAGGGAGGGAGGGCCCAGGGCGGGGCCCAGGGGCAAAGGGACGGTGGTCGGCGGGAAGGAAGAGAAGGCCCTGCGGGGCTGGAGCGCAGCCCAGGGCTGGTGGGAGAAGGTGTAGGCGTGCCCAGTCACCAGGGGGAGCCGGTTGTCCGGCGGCTTGGGCATCCAGGGCGGCCCAAGGGAATGGCGAGGGGCGGCGGCATGAGGGCCCCAAGGCCAGGAACCAGGGAGTGCACGCATGGGAGGCAGGGTCAACTCCCGCACGCCCTCCCCCCGCCCCAACGCCCCCCCAGTCCTCGCCACCTTCGCCCACTCCCTCCCTCCGTTGCGGCTGTCCTCTCTGCTGCCTCAACCTCCCCACCCCGTTCCCATCGCCGCCCAGCGAGCCCCACTGGTTCCTGTGAGGGTGGGCCTTGTTGCTTGGAGTTGGAGGAGCTGGGTTGGAGCCGCCAGTCCCTGCAGCGGGCGGCTCCAGCGGGCCTGTGAATCGCCGTGGGGTGCCCGGGAGTAAGGGGGCAGCGGAGCAAGGGATGTTTGGAGGAAGGCTTGCTGGGCAAAGGGGGGCGGTGGAGGCACAGGGAGAAGAAGGGAGGCCGAAGGAGAAAGAAAAAAGCCAAGAAAGTAGCCTCAGAACCAGAGTCCAGGGCACCCGGGAACGGTCTCCCATCCAAGTCCTGACCGGATCCGACCCTGCTTAGCTTCCAAGAGCAGAAGAGATGCGCTGCCATCAGGCCACTAGGGCCATAGGCCTGAGAGGCTGCTGCTGCGACCCACATCAGACTGCTCTGGGCCTCCGGGCCCCAGCGTGCTCCTCTTGTCACCCCTCCACCTGCCCTGTGCTTTGCTCCTGCGTGCCTGCGAGCCTGCCTTGGGGTGAGGCGCCTCCAGCATCTCAGAGTCGCAGAAGTCCTGGCGATCTCCCCAAGTGTCTCTGGACTTCCCAGCAGGACCGCCCCCTCCGCCGCCGCTCCCGCCGCCGCCTCCTCCTCCTCCTCCTCCTCCTCCCCCGCCGCCACCGCCGCCTCCGCCGCCGCTGTCGTTTGGAACCCGAGATGCCTAGGGGGGGCGTTCGGTCTTGGAGGCAGGCATGCGGAGTGTTCTCAGCGCCCCCAACTCCCCAACCGCAGCCCTGGGTCTAGCGTGGCAAGCCACCCCGCCTTGCTCAATGGCGGCCCGAAGTCAAGGGCGCCACCAGAGACCCTGGGCAGCAGTCCACCGCCGTGGCCCGTCCCCCTCTAACCTTCCCGTGACACCCCCCCCCCACGAACCCCCCATCACCAGGACAGGACTGAGAGATACGGGAGCCCGGCTGACATAGACAGACACAAAGACACACAGGGAAAGCCAGAGATACACACGGAGGGGTAGTCGGAGCGAGAGAGGAAGAGAGAGACACGGGGAGACCGAGGATCCAACACACAGACCCGCACTGAACCCCCGAACAGACACACAGAGATCCTGACCTGGATGCGGATGGGGACACGGAAAGGGACAGCCTCGCCGGTGCACGCAAGGGACCCAGACACACACCACACACACCGGAGGCTGTGTTGGCGAGGCAGCTAGCCTCTGGGGGTGTGGTGGAGCTTGGCCAGGTTTTGGCAAGCTGACCGCGCCCTGGTGCTGCTAGAGGAGCCCCTCGGAGCGCCAGGAAGCACAGCCAAGTTGCCTGGAATCCCCTTCTGCTCCCATGCCTGCCCAGCAACTACACTGGCCTGGGGGCATGCGGGGGACTCTTTCCTTGGTCTCGTCGTTTATTTGGGGGTACCCCTCGACGCCGACGCCGTGGTGCCGGGCGCGCCCCCACTGCCTTGCTGAGGGAGCGGGCCTCGCTGTTAGGTGCGCTGCTGTGGGGAGAAGGACTTAGGCTCAGGGTGCCAGCGGCCCCAAGGTCCAGGGCGGTCGGCCATCTTTGGTGCTGGGCAGAGGGAGCGAGGGCCCAGGGCGGGGCCCAGGGGCAAAGGGACGGTGGTCGGCGGGAAGGAAGAGAAGGCCCTGCGGGGCTGGAGCGCAGCGCAGGGCTGGTGGGAGAAGGTGTAGGCGTGCCCAGTCACCAGGGGGAGCCGGTTGTCCGGTGGCTTGGGCATCCAGGGCGACCCAAGGGAAAGGCGAGGGGCGGCGGCATGAGGGCCCCAAGGGCAGGAACGAGGGAGGGCACGCATGGGAGGCAGGGTGAACTCCCGCACGCGCTCCCCCCTCCCCATCGCCCCCCAGTCCTCGCCACCTTCGCCCACTCCCTCCCTCCGTAGCGGCTGCCCTCTCTGAGGCCTCAGCCTCCACACCCCGTTCCCATCGCCCCCCAGCGAGCCCCACTGGTTCCTGTGAGGGTGGGCCTTGTGACTTGGAGTTGGAGGAGCTGGATTCGAGCCGCCTGTCGCTGCAGCGGGCGGCTCCAGCGGGCCTATGAACCGCCGTGGGGTGCCCGGGGGTAAGGGGGCAACGGGGCAAGGGATGTTTGGAGGAAGGCTTGCTGGGCAAAGGGGGACGGTGGAGACACAGGGAGAAGAAGGGAGGCCGAAGGAGAAAGAAAAAAGCCAAGAAAGTAGCCTCAGAACAAGAGTGCAGGGCACCCGGGAACGGTCTCCCATCCAAGTCCTGAGCGGATCCGACCCTGCTTAGCTTCCAAGAGCAGAAGAGATGCGCTGCCATCAGGCCGCTAGGGCCAAAGGCCTGAGAGGCTGATGCTGCGACTCCCAGCAGACTGCTCTTGGCCTCCGAGCCCCAGCGTGCTCCTCTCGTCAACCCCTCCGCCTGCCCTGGCCTTGGCTCCTGCGTGCCTGCGCGCCTGCCTTGGGGTGAGGCGCCTCCAGCATCTCAGAGTCGCAGAAGTCCCGGCGATCTCCCCAACTGTCTCTGGACTTCCCAGCCGGACCGCCCCCTCCGCCGCCGCTCCCGCCGCCGTCGCCTCCTCCTACGCCGCCGCCGCCGCCGCCACTGCCACTGTGGTTTGGAACCCGAGATGCCTAGGGGGGGCGTTCGGTCTTGGAGGCAGGCATGCGGAGTGTTCACAGCGCCCCGAACTCCCCAACCAGAGACCCTGGGCAGCAGTCCACCCCCGTGGCCCCACCCCCGCCAACCTTCCCCTGACAACCCCCCACGCACCCCCCATCACCAGGACAGGACTGAGAGATACGGGAGCCCGGCTGACAGAGTCAGACACACAGACACACAGGGAAAGACAGAGAGGCACACGGAGGGGTAGTCGGAGCGAGAGAGGAAGAGAGAGACACGGGGAGAACGAGGATCCAACACACAGACCCGCACTGAACCCCCGAACAGACAGACAGAGACCCTGACCTGGATGCGGATGGGGACACGGAAAGGGACGGACTCGCCGGTGCACGCAAGGGACCCAGACACACACCACACACACCGGAGGCTGTGTTGGCGAGGCAGCTAGCCTCTGGGGGTGTGGTGGAGCTTGGCCAGGTTTTGGCAAGCTGACCGCGCCCTGGTGCTGCTAGAGGAGCCCCTCGGAGCGCCAGGAAGCACAGCCAAGTTGCCTGGAATCCCCTTCTGCTCCCATGCCTGCCCAGCAACCACACTGGCCTGGGGGCATGCGGGGGACTCTTTCCTTGGTCTCGTCGTTTATTTGGGGGTACCCCTCGACGCCGATGCCGTGGTGCCGGGCGCGCCCCCACTGCCTTGCTGAGGGAGCGGGCCTTGCTGTTAGCTGCGCTGCTGTGGGGAGAAGGACTTCGGCCCAGGGTGCCAGCGGCCCCGAGGGCCAGGGCGGTCGGCCATTTTGGTGCAGGGCAGAGGGAGGGAGGGCCCAGGGCGGGGCCCAGGGGCAAAGGGACGGTGGTCGGCGGGAAGGAAGAGAAGGCCCTGCGGGGCTGGAGCGCAGCCCAGGGCTGGTGGGAGAAGGTGTAGGCGTGCCCAGTCACCAGGGGGAGCCGGTTGTCCGGCGGCTTGGGCATCCAGGGCGGCCCAAGGGAATGGCGAGGGGCGGCGGCATGAGGGCCCCAAGGCCAGGAACCAGGGAGTGCACGCATGGGAGGCAGGGTCAACTCCCGCACGCCCTCCCCCCGCCCCAACGCCCCCCCAGTCCTCGCCACCTTCGCCCACTCCCTCCCTCCGTTGCGGCTGTCCTCTCTGCTGCCTCAACCTCCCCACCCCGTTCCCATCGCCGCCCAGCGAGCCCCACTGGTTCCTGTGAGGGTGGGCCTTGTTGCTTGGAGTTGGAGGAGCTGGGTTGGAGCCGCCAGTCCCTGCAGCGGGCGGCTCCAGCGGGCCTGTGAATCGCCGTGGGGTGCCCGGGAGTAAGGGGGCAGCGGAGCAAGGGATGTTTGGAGGAAGGCTTGCTGGGCAAAGGGGGGCGGTGGAGGCACAGGGAGAAGAAGGGAGGCCGAAGGAGAAAGAAAAAAGCCAAGAAAGTAGCCTCAGAACCAGAGTCCAGGGCACCCGGGAACGGTCTCCCATCCAAGTCCTGACCGGATCCGACCCTGCTTAGCTTCCAAGAGCAGAAGAGATGCGCTGCCATCAGGCCACTAGGGCCATAGGCCTGAGAGGCTGCTGCTGCGACCCACATCAGACTGCTCTGGGCCTCCGGGCCCCAGCGTGCTCCTCTTGTCACCCCTCCACCTGCCCTGTGCTTTGCTCCTGCGTGCCTGCGAGCCTGCCTTGGGGTGAGGCGCCTCCAGCATCTCAGAGTCGCAGAAGTCCTGGCGATCTCCCCAAGTGTCTCTGGACTTCCCAGCAGGACCGCCCCCTCCGCCGCCGCTCCCGCCGCCGCCTCCTCCTCCTCCTCCTCCTCCTCCCCCGCCGCCACCGCCGCCTCCGCCGCCGCTGTCGTTTGGAACCCGAGATGCCTAGGGGGGGCGTTCGGTCTTGGAGGCAGGCATGCGGAGTGTTCTCAGCGCCCCCAACTCCCCAACCGCAGCCCTGGGTCTAGCGTGGCAAGCCACCCCGCCTTGCTCAATGGCGGCCCGAAGTCAAGGGCGCCACCAGAGACCCTGGGCAGCAGTCCACCGCCGTGGCCCGTCCCCCTCTAACCTTCCCGTGACACCCCCCCCCCACGAACCCCCCATCACCAGGACAGGACTGAGAGATACGGGAGCCCGGCTGACATAGACAGACACAAAGACACACAGGGAAAGCCAGAGATACACACGGAGGGGTAGTCGGAGCGAGAGAGGAAGAGAGAGACACGGGGAGACCGAGGATCCAACACACAGACCCGCACTGAACCCCCGAACAGACACACAGAGATCCTGACCTGGATGCGGATGGGGACACGGAAAGGGACAGCCTCGCCGGTGCACGCAAGGGACCCAGACACACACCACACACACCGGAGGCTGTGTTGGCGAGGCAGCTAGCCTCTGGGGGTGTGGTGGAGCTTGGCCAGGTTTTGGCAAGCTGACCGCGCCCTGGTGCTGCTAGAGGAGCCCCTCGGAGCGCCAGGAAGCACAGCCAAGTTGCCTGGAATCCCCTTCTGCTCCCATGCCTGCCCAGCAACTACACTGGCCTAGGGGCATGCGGGGGACTCTTTCCTTGGTCTCGTCGTTTATTTGGGGGTACCCCTCGACGCCGACGCCGTGGTGCCGGGCGCGCCCCCACTGCCTTGCTGAGGGAGCGGGCCTCGCTGTTAGGTGCGCTGCTGTGGGGAGAAGGACTTAGGCTCAGGGTGCCAGCGGCCCCAAGGTCCAGGGCGGTCGGCCATCTTTGGTGCTGGGCAGAGGGAGCGAGGGCCCAGGGCGGGGCCCAGGGGCAAAGGGACGGTGGTCGGCGGGAAGGAAGAGAAGGCCCTGCGGGGCTGGAGCGCAGCGCAGGGCTGGTGGGAGAAGGTGTAGGCGTGCCCAGTCACCAGGGGGAGCCGGTTGTCCGGTGGCTTGGGCATCCAGGGCGACCCAAGGGAAAGGCGAGGGGCGGCGGCATGAGGGCCCCAAGGGCAGGAACGAGGGAGGGCACGCATGGGAGGCAGGGTGAACTCCCGCACGCGCTCCCCCCTCCCCATCGCCCCCCAGTCCTCGCCACCTTCGCCCACTCCCTCCCTCCGTAGCGGCTGCCCTCTCTGAGGCCTCAGCCTCCACACCCCGTTCCCATCGCCCCCCAGCGAGCCCCACTGGTTCCTGTGAGGGTGGGCCTTGTGACTTGGAGTTGGAGGAGCTGGATTCGAGCCGCCTGTCGCTGCAGCGGGCGGCTCCAGCGGGCCTATGAACCGCCGTGGGGTGCCCGGGGGTAAGGGGGCAACGGGGCAAGGGATGTTTGGAGGAAGGCTTGCTGGGCAAAGGGGGACGGTGGAGACACAGGGAGAAGAAGGGAGGCCGAAGGAGAAAGAAAAAAGCCAAGAAAGTAGCCTCAGAACAAGAGTGCAGGGCACCCGGGAACGGTCTCCCATCCAAGTCCTGAGCGGATCCGACCCTGCTTAGCTTCCAAGAGCAGAAGAGATGCGCTGCCATCAGGCCGCTAGGGCCAAAGGCCTGAGAGGCTGATGCTGCGACTCCCAGCAGACTGCTCTTGGCCTCCGAGCCCCAGCGTGCTCCTCTCGTCAACCCCTCCGCCTGCCCTGGCCTTGGCTCCTGCGTGCCTGCGCGCCTGCCTTGGGGTGAGGCGCCTCCAGCATCTCAGAGTCGCAGAAGTCCCGGCGATCTCCCCAACTGTCTCTGGACTTCCCAGCCGGACCGCCCCCTCCGCCGCCGCTCCCGCCGCCGTCGCCTCCTCCTACGCCGCCGCCGCCGCCGCCACTGCCACTGTGGTTTGGAACCCGAGATGCCTAGGGGGGGCGTTCGGTCTTGGAGGCAGGCATGCGGAGTGTTCACAGCGCCCCGAACTCCCCAACCAGAGACCCTGGGCAGCAGTCCACCCCCGTGGCCCCACCCCCGCCAACCTTCCCCTGACAACCCCCCACGCACCCCCCATCACCAGGACAGGACTGAGAGATACGGGAGCCCGGCTGACAGAGTCAGACACACAGACACACAGGGAAAGACAGAGAGGCACACGGAGGGGTAGTCGGAGCGAGAGAGGAAGAGAGAGACACGGGGAGAACGAGGATCCAACACACAGACCCGCACTGAACCCCCGAACAGACAGACAGAGACCCTGACCTGGATGCGGATGGGGACACGGAAAGGGACGGACTCGCCGGTGCACGCAAGGGACCCAGACACACACCACACACACCGGAGGCTGTGTTGGCGAGGCAGCTAGCCTCTGGGGGTGTGGTGGAGCTTGGCCAGGTTTTGGCAAGCTGACCGCGCCCTGGTGCTGCTAGAGGAGCCCCTCGGAGCGCCAGGAAGCACAGCCAAGTTGCCTGGAATCCCCTTCTGCTCCCATGCCTGCCCAGCAACCACACTGGCCTGGGGGCATGCGGGGGACTCTTTCCTTGGTCTCGTCGTTTATTTGGGGGTACCCCTCGACGCCGATGCCGTGGTGCCGGGCGCGCCCCCACTGCCTTGCTGAGGGAGCGGGCCTTGCTGTTAGCTGCGCTGCTGTGGGGAGAAGGACTTCGGCCCAGGGTGCCAGCGGCCCCGAGGGCCAGGGCGGTCGGCCATTTTGGTGCAGGGCAGAGGGAGGGAGGGCCCAGGGCGGGGCCCAGGGGCAAAGGGACGGTGGTCGGCGGGAAGGAAGAGAAGGCCCTGCGGGGCTGGAGCGCAGCCCAGGGCTGGTGGGAGAAGGTGTAGGCGTGCCCAGTCACCAGGGGGAGCCGGTTGTCCGGCGGCTTGGGCATCCAGGGCGGCCCAAGGGAATGGCGAGGGGCGGCGGCATGAGGGCCCCAAGGCCAGGAACCAGGGAGTGCACGCATGGGAGGCAGGGTCAACTCCCGCACGCCCTCCCCCCGCCCCAACGCCCCCCCAGTCCTCGCCACCTTCGCCCACTCCCTCCCTCCGTTGCGGCTGTCCTCTCTGCTGCCTCAACCTCCCCACCCCGTTCCCATCGCCGCCCAGCGAGCCCCACTGGTTCCTGTGAGGGTGGGCCTTGTTGCTTGGAGTTGGAGGAGCTGGGTTGGAGCCGCCAGTCCCTGCAGCGGGCGGCTCCAGCGGGCCTGTGAATCGCCGTGGGGTGCCCGGGAGTAAGGGGGCAGCGGAGCAAGGGATGTTTGGAGGAAGGCTTGCTGGGCAAAGGGGGGCGGTGGAGGCACAGGGAGAAGAAGGGAGGCCGAAGGAGAAAGAAAAAAGCCAAGAAAGTAGCCTCAGAACCAGAGTCCAGGGCACCCGGGAACGGTCTCCCATCCAAGTCCTGACCGGATCCGACCCTGCTTAGCTTCCAAGAGCAGAAGAGATGCGCTGCCATCAGGCCACTAGGGCCATAGGCCTGAGAGGCTGCTGCTGCGACCCACATCAGACTGCTCTGGGCCTCCGGGCCCCAGCGTGCTCCTCTTGTCACCCCTCCACCTGCCCTGTGCTTTGCTCCTGCGTGCCTGCGAGCCTGCCTTGGGGTGAGGCGCCTCCAGCATCTCAGAGTCGCAGAAGTCCTGGCGATCTCCCCAAGTGTCTCTGGACTTCCCAGCAGGACCGCCCCCTCCGCCGCCGCTCCCGCCGCCGCCTCCTCCTCCTCCTCCTCCTCCTCCCCCGCCGCCACCGCCGCCTCCGCCGCCGCTGTCGTTTGGAACCCGAGATGCCTAGGGGGGGCGTTCGGTCTTGGAGGCAGGCATGCGGAGTGTTCTCAGCGCCCCCAACTCCCCAACCGCAGCCCTGGGTCTAGCGTGGCAAGCCACCCCGCCTTGCTCAATGGCGGCCCGAAGTCAAGGGCGCCACCAGAGACCCTGGGCAGCAGTCCACCGCCGTGGCCCGTCCCCCTCTAACCTTCCCGTGACACCCCCCCCCCACGAACCCCCCATCACCAGGACAGGACTGAGAGATACGGGAGCCCGGCTGACATAGACAGACACAAAGACACACAGGGAAAGCCAGAGATACACACGGAGGGGTAGTCGGAGCGAGAGAGGAAGAGAGAGACACGGGGAGACCGAGGATCCAACACACAGACCCGCACTGAACCCCCGAACAGACACACAGAGATCCTGACCTGGATGCGGATGGGGACACGGAAAGGGACAGCCTCGCCGGTGCACGCAAGGGACCCAGACACACACCACACACACCGGAGGCTGTGTTGGCGAGGCAGCTAGCCTCTGGGGGTGTGGTGGAGCTTGGCCAGGTTTTGGCAAGCTGACCGCGCCCTGGTGCTGCTAGAGGAGCCCCTCGGAGCGCCAGGAAGCACAGCCAAGTTGCCTGGAATCCCCTTCTGCTCCCATGCCTGCCCAGCAACTACACTGGCCTAGGGGCATGCGGGGGACTCTTTCCTTGGTCTCGTCGTTTATTTGGGGGTACCCCTCGACGCCGACGCCGTGGTGCCGGGCGCGCCCCCACTGCCTTGCTGAGGGAGCGGGCCTCGCTGTTAGGTGCGCTGCTGTGGGGAGAAGGACTTAGGCTCAGGGTGCCAGCGGCCCCAAGGTCCAGGGCGGTCGGCCATCTTTGGTGCTGGGCAGAGGGAGCGAGGGCCCAGGGCGGGGCCCAGGGGCAAAGGGACGGTGGTCGGCGGGAAGGAAGAGAAGGCCCTGCGGGGCTGGAGCGCAGCGCAGGGCTGGTGGGAGAAGGTGTAGGCGTGCCCAGTCACCAGGGGGAGCCGGTTGTCCGGTGGCTTGGGCATCCAGGGCGACCCAAGGGAAAGGCGAGGGGCGGCGGCATGAGGGCCCCAAGGGCAGGAACGAGGGAGGGCACGCATGGGAGGCAGGGTGAACTCCCGCACGCGCTCCCCCCTCCCCATCGCCCCCCAGTCCTCGCCACCTTCGCCCACTCCCTCCCTCCGTAGCGGCTGCCCTCTCTGAGGCCTCAGCCTCCACACCCCGTTCCCATCGCCCCCCAGCGAGCCCCACTGGTTCCTGTGAGGGTGGGCCTTGTGACTTGGAGTTGGAGGAGCTGGATTCGAGCCGCCTGTCGCTGCAGCGGGCGGCTCCAGCGGGCCTATGAACCGCCGTGGGGTGCCCGGGGGTAAGGGGGCAACGGGGCAAGGGATGTTTGGAGGAAGGCTTGCTGGGCAAAGGGGGACGGTGGAGACACAGGGAGAAGAAGGGAGGCCGAAGGAGAAAGAAAAAAGCCAAGAAAGTAGCCTCAGAACAAGAGTGCAGGGCACCCGGGAACGGTCTCCCATCCAAGTCCTGAGCGGATCCGACCCTGCTTAGCTTCCAAGAGCAGAAGAGATGCGCTGCCATCAGGCCGCTAGGGCCAAAGGCCTGAGAGGCTGATGCTGCGACTCCCAGCAGACTGCTCTTGGCCTCCGAGCCCCAGCGTGCTCCTCTCGTCAACCCCTCCGCCTGCCCTGGCCTTGGCTCCTGCGTGCCTGCGCGCCTGCCTTGGGGTGAGGCGCCTCCAGCATCTCAGAGTCGCAGAAGTCCCGGCGATCTCCCCAACTGTCTCTGGACTTCCCAGCCGGACCGCCCCCTCCGCCGCCGCTCCCGCCGCCGTCGCCTCCTCCTACGCCGCCGCCGCCGCCGCCACTGCCACTGTGGTTTGGAACCCGAGATGCCTAGGGGGGGCGTTCGGTCTTGGAGGCAGGCATGCGGAGTGTTCACAGCGCCCCGAACTCCCCAACCAGAGACCCTGGGCAGCAGTCCACCCCCGTGGCCCCACCCCCGCCAACCTTCCCCTGACAACCCCCCACGCACCCCCCATCACCAGGACAGGACTGAGAGATACGGGAGCCCGGCTGACAGAGTCAGACACACAGACACACAGGGAAAGACAGAGAGGCACACGGAGGGGTAGTCGGAGCGAGAGAGGAAGAGAGAGACACGGGGAGAACGAGGATCCAACACACAGACCCGCACTGAACCCCCGAACAGACAGACAGAGACCCTGACCTGGATGCGGATGGGGACACGGAAAGGGACGGACTCGCCGGTGCACGCAAGGGACCCAGACACACACCACACACACCGGAGGCTGTGTTGGCGAGGCAGCTAGCCTCTGGGGGTGTGGTGGAGCTTGGCCAGGTTTTGGCAAGCTGACCGCGCCCTGGTGCTGCTAGAGGAGCCCCTCGGAGCGCCAGGAAGCACAGCCAAGTTGCCTGGAATCCCCTTCTGCTCCCATGCCTGCCCAGCAACCACACTGGCCTGGGGGCATGCGGGGGACTCTTTCCTTGGTCTCGTCGTTTATTTGGGGGTACCCCTCGACGCCGATGCCGTGGTGCCGGGCGCGCCCCCACTGCCTTGCTGAGGGAGCGGGCCTTGCTGTTAGCTGCGCTGCTGTGGGGAGAAGGACTTCGGCCCAGGGTGCCAGCGGCCCCGAGGGCCAGGGCGGTCGGCCATTTTGGTGCAGGGCAGAGGGAGGGAGGGCCCAGGGCGGGGCCCAGGGGCAAAGGGACGGTGGTCGGCGGGAAGGAAGAGAAGGCCCTGCGGGGCTGGAGCGCAGCCCAGGGCTGGTGGGAGAAGGTGTAGGCGTGCCCAGTCACCAGGGGGAGCCGGTTGTCCGGCGGCTTGGGCATCCAGGGCGGCCCAAGGGAATGGCGAGGGGCGGCGGCATGAGGGCCCCAAGGCCAGGAACCAGGGAGTGCACGCATGGGAGGCAGGGTCAACTCCCGCACGCCCTCCCCCCGCCCCAACGCCCCCCCAGTCCTCGCCACCTTCGCCCACTCCCTCCCTCCGTTGCGGCTGTCCTCTCTGCTGCCTCAACCTCCCCACCCCGTTCCCATCGCCGCCCAGCGAGCCCCACTGGTTCCTGTGAGGGTGGGCCTTGTTGCTTGGAGTTGGAGGAGCTGGGTTGGAGCCGCCAGTCCCTGCAGCGGGCGGCTCCAGCGGGCCTGTGAATCGCCGTGGGGTGCCCGGGAGTAAGGGGGCAGCGGAGCAAGGGATGTTTGGAGGAAGGCTTGCTGGGCAAAGGGGGGCGGTGGAGGCACAGGGAGAAGAAGGGAGGCCGAAGGAGAAAGAAAAAAGCCAAGAAAGTAGCCTCAGAACCAGAGTCCAGGGCACCCGGGAACGGTCTCCCATCCAAGTCCTGACCGGATCCGACCCTGCTTAGCTTCCAAGAGCAGAAGAGATGCGCTGCCATCAGGCCACTAGGGCCATAGGCCTGAGAGGCTGCTGCTGCGACCCACATCAGACTGCTCTGGGCCTCCGGGCCCCAGCGTGCTCCTCTTGTCACCCCTCCACCTGCCCTGTGCTTTGCTCCTGCGTGCCTGCGAGCCTGCCTTGGGGTGAGGCGCCTCCAGCATCTCAGAGTCGCAGAAGTCCTGGCGATCTCCCCAAGTGTCTCTGGACTTCCCAGCAGGACCGCCCCCTCCGCCGCCGCTCCCGCCGCCGCCTCCTCCTCCTCCTCCTCCTCCTCCCCCGCCGCCACCGCCGCCTCCGCCGCCGCTGTCGTTTGGAACCCGAGATGCCTAGGGGGGGCGTTCGGTCTTGGAGGCAGGCATGCGGAGTGTTCTCAGCGCCCCCAACTCCCCAACCGCAGCCCTGGGTCTAGCGTGGCAAGCCACCCCGCCTTGCTCAATGGCGGCCCGAAGTCAAGGGCGCCACCAGAGACCCTGGGCAGCAGTCCACCGCCGTGGCCCGTCCCCCTCTAACCTTCCCGTGACACCCCCCCCCCACGAACCCCCCATCACCAGGACAGGACTGAGAGATACGGGAGCCCGGCTGACATAGACAGACACAAAGACACACAGGGAAAGCCAGAGATACACACGGAGGGGTAGTCGGAGCGAGAGAGGAAGAGAGAGACACGGGGAGACCGAGGATCCAACACACAGACCCGCACTGAACCCCCGAACAGACACACAGAGATCCTGACCTGGATGCGGATGGGGACACGGAAAGGGACAGCCTCGCCGGTGCACGCAAGGGACCCAGACACACACCACACACACCGGAGGCTGTGTTGGCGAGGCAGCTAGCCTCTGGGGGTGTGGTGGAGCTTGGCCAGGTTTTGGCAAGCTGACCGCGCCCTGGTGCTGCTAGAGGAGCCCCTCGGAGCGCCAGGAAGCACAGCCAAGTTGCCTGGAATCCCCTTCTGCTCCCATGCCTGCCCAGCAACTACACTGGCCTAGGGGCATGCGGGGGACTCTTTCCTTGGTCTCGTCGTTTATTTGGGGGTACCCCTCGACGCCGACGCCGTGGTGCCGGGCGCGCCCCCACTGCCTTGCTGAGGGAGCGGGCCTCGCTGTTAGGTGCGCTGCTGTGGGGAGAAGGACTTAGGCTCAGGGTGCCAGCGGCCCCAAGGTCCAGGGCGGTCGGCCATCTTTGGTGCTGGGCAGAGGGAGCGAGGGCCCAGGGCGGGGCCCAGGGGCAAAGGGACGGTGGTCGGCGGGAAGGAAGAGAAGGCCCTGCGGGGCTGGAGCGCAGCGCAGGGCTGGTGGGAGAAGGTGTAGGCGTGCCCAGTCACCAGGGGGAGCCGGTTGTCCGGTGGCTTGGGCATCCAGGGCGACCCAAGGGAAAGGCGAGGGGCGGCGGCATGAGGGCCCCAAGGGCAGGAACGAGGGAGGGCACGCATGGGAGGCAGGGTGAACTCCCGCACGCGCTCCCCCCTCCCCATCGCCCCCCAGTCCTCGCCACCTTCGCCCACTCCCTCCCTCCGTAGCGGCTGCCCTCTCTGAGGCCTCAGCCTCCACACCCCGTTCCCATCGCCCCCCAGCGAGCCCCACTGGTTCCTGTGAGGGTGGGCCTTGTGACTTGGAGTTGGAGGAGCTGGATTCGAGCCGCCTGTCGCTGCAGCGGGCGGCTCCAGCGGGCCTATGAACCGCCGTGGGGTGCCCGGGGGTAAGGGGGCAACGGGGCAAGGGATGTTTGGAGGAAGGCTTGCTGGGCAAAGGGGGACGGTGGAGACACAGGGAGAAGAAGGGAGGCCGAAGGAGAAAGAAAAAAGCCAAGAAAGTAGCCTCAGAACAAGAGTGCAGGGCACCCGGGAACGGTCTCCCATCCAAGTCCTGAGCGGATCCGACCCTGCTTAGCTTCCAAGAGCAGAAGAGATGCGCTGCCATCAGGCCGCTAGGGCCAAAGGCCTGAGAGGCTGATGCTGCGACTCCCAGCAGACTGCTCTTGGCCTCCGAGCCCCAGCGTGCTCCTCTCGTCAACCCCTCCGCCTGCCCTGGCCTTGGCTCCTGCGTGCCTGCGCGCCTGCCTTGGGGTGAGGCGCCTCCAGCATCTCAGAGTCGCAGAAGTCCCGGCGATCTCCCCAACTGTCTCTGGACTTCCCAGCCGGACCGCCCCCTCCGCCGCCGCTCCCGCCGCCGTCGCCTCCTCCTACGCCGCCGCCGCCGCCGCCACTGCCACTGTGGTTTGGAACCCGAGATGCCTAGGGGGGGCGTTCGGTCTTGGAGGCAGGCATGCGGAGTGTTCACAGCGCCCCGAACTCCCCAACCAGAGACCCTGGGCAGCAGTCCACCCCCGTGGCCCCACCCCCGCCAACCTTCCCCTGACAACCCCCCACGCACCCCCCATCACCAGGACAGGACTGAGAGATACGGGAGCCCGGCTGACAGAGTCAGACACACAGACACACAGGGAAAGACAGAGAGGCACACGGAGGGGTAGTCGGAGCGAGAGAGGAAGAGAGAGACACGGGGAGAACGAGGATCCAACACACAGACCCGCACTGAACCCCCGAACAGACAGACAGAGACCCTGACCTGGATGCGGATGGGGACACGGAAAGGGACGGACTCGCCGGTGCACGCAAGGGACCCAGACACACACCACACACACCGGAGGCTGTGTTGGCGAGGCAGCTAGCCTCTGGGGGTGTGGTGGAGCTTGGCCAGGTTTTGGCAAGCTGACCGCGCCCTGGTGCTGCTAGAGGAGCCCCTCGGAGCGCCAGGAAGCACAGCCAAGTTGCCTGGAATCCCCTTCTGCTCCCATGCCTGCCCAGCAACCACACTGGCCTGGGGGCATGCGGGGGACTCTTTCCTTGGTCTCGTCGTTTATTTGGGGGTACCCCTCGACGCCGATGCCGTGGTGCCGGGCGCGCCCCCACTGCCTTGCTGAGGGAGCGGGCCTTGCTGTTAGCTGCGCTGCTGTGGGGAGAAGGACTTCGGCCCAGGGTGCCAGCGGCCCCGAGGGCCAGGGCGGTCGGCCATTTTGGTGCAGGGCAGAGGGAGGGAGGGCCCAGGGCGGGGCCCAGGGGCAAAGGGACGGTGGTCGGCGGGAAGGAAGAGAAGGCCCTGCGGGGCTGGAGCGCAGCCCAGGGCTGGTGGGAGAAGGTGTAGGCGTGCCCAGTCACCAGGGGGAGCCGGTTGTCCGGCGGCTTGGGCATCCAGGGCGGCCCAAGGGAATGGCGAGGGGCGGCGGCATGAGGGCCCCAAGGCCAGGAACCAGGGAGTGCACGCATGGGAGGCAGGGTCAACTCCCGCACGCCCTCCCCCCGCCCCAACGCCCCCCCAGTCCTCGCCACCTTCGCCCACTCCCTCCCTCCGTTGCGGCTGTCCTCTCTGCTGCCTCAACCTCCCCACCCCGTTCCCATCGCCGCCCAGCGAGCCCCACTGGTTCCTGTGAGGGTGGGCCTTGTTGCTTGGAGTTGGAGGAGCTGGGTTGGAGCCGCCAGTCCCTGCAGCGGGCGGCTCCAGCGGGCCTGTGAATCGCCGTGGGGTGCCCGGGAGTAAGGGGGCAGCGGAGCAAGGGATGTTTGGAGGAAGGCTTGCTGGGCAAAGGGGGGCGGTGGAGGCACAGGGAGAAGAAGGGAGGCCGAAGGAGAAAGAAAAAAGCCAAGAAAGTAGCCTCAGAACCAGAGTCCAGGGCACCCGGGAACGGTCTCCCATCCAAGTCCTGACCGGATCCGACCCTGCTTAGCTTCCAAGAGCAGAAGAGATGCGCTGCCATCAGGCCACTAGGGCCATAGGCCTGAGAGGCTGCTGCTGCGACCCACATCAGACTGCTCTGGGCCTCCGGGCCCCAGCGTGCTCCTCTTGTCACCCCTCCACCTGCCCTGTGCTTTGCTCCTGCGTGCCTGCGAGCCTGCCTTGGGGTGAGGCGCCTCCAGCATCTCAGAGTCGCAGAAGTCCTGGCGATCTCCCCAAGTGTCTCTGGACTTCCCAGCAGGACCGCCCCCTCCGCCGCCGCTCCCGCCGCCGCCTCCTCCTCCTCCTCCTCCTCCTCCCCCGCCGCCACCGCCGCCTCCGCCGCCGCTGTCGTTTGGAACCCGAGATGCCTAGGGGGGGCGTTCGGTCTTGGAGGCAGGCATGCGGAGTGTTCTCAGCGCCCCCAACTCCCCAACCGCAGCCCTGGGTCTAGCGTGGCAAGCCACCCCGCCTTGCTCAATGGCGGCCCGAAGTCAAGGGCGCCACCAGAGACCCTGGGCAGCAGTCCACCGCCGTGGCCCGTCCCCCTCTAACCTTCCCGTGACACCCCCCCCCCACGAACCCCCCATCACCAGGACAGGACTGAGAGATACGGGAGCCCGGCTGACATAGACAGACACAAAGACACACAGGGAAAGCCAGAGATACACACGGAGGGGTAGTCGGAGCGAGAGAGGAAGAGAGAGACACGGGGAGACCGAGGATCCAACACACAGACCCGCACTGAACCCCCGAACAGACACACAGAGATCCTGACCTGGATGCGGATGGGGACACGGAAAGGGACAGCCTCGCCGGTGCACGCAAGGGACCCAGACACACACCACACACACCGGAGGCTGTGTTGGCGAGGCAGCTAGCCTCTGGGGGTGTGGTGGAGCTTGGCCAGGTTTTGGCAAGCTGACCGCGCCCTGGTGCTGCTAGAGGAGCCCCTCGGAGCGCCAGGAAGCACAGCCAAGTTGCCTGGAATCCCCTTCTGCTCCCATGCCTGCCCAGCAACTACACTGGCCTAGGGGCATGCGGGGGACTCTTTCCTTGGTCTCGTCGTTTATTTGGGGGTACCCCTCGACGCCGACGCCGTGGTGCCGGGCGCGCCCCCACTGCCTTGCTGAGGGAGCGGGCCTCGCTGTTAGGTGCGCTGCTGTGGGGAGAAGGACTTAGGCTCAGGGTGCCAGCGGCCCCAAGGTCCAGGGCGGTCGGCCATCTTTGGTGCTGGGCAGAGGGAGCGAGGGCCCAGGGCGGGGCCCAGGGGCAAAGGGACGGTGGTCGGCGGGAAGGAAGAGAAGGCCCTGCGGGGCTGGAGCGCAGCGCAGGGCTGGTGGGAGAAGGTGTAGGCGTGCCCAGTCACCAGGGGGAGCCGGTTGTCCGGTGGCTTGGGCATCCAGGGCGACCCAAGGGAAAGGCGAGGGGCGGCGGCATGAGGGCCCCAAGGGCAGGAACGAGGGAGGGCACGCATGGGAGGCAGGGTGAACTCCCGCACGCGCTCCCCCCTCCCCATCGCCCCCCAGTCCTCGCCACCTTCGCCCACTCCCTCCCTCCGTAGCGGCTGCCCTCTCTGAGGCCTCAGCCTCCACACCCCGTTCCCATCGCCCCCCAGCGAGCCCCACTGGTTCCTGTGAGGGTGGGCCTTGTGACTTGGAGTTGGAGGAGCTGGATTCGAGCCGCCTGTCGCTGCAGCGGGCGGCTCCAGCGGGCCTATGAACCGCCGTGGGGTGCCCGGGGGTAAGGGGGCAACGGGGCAAGGGATGTTTGGAGGAAGGCTTGCTGGGCAAAGGGGGACGGTGGAGACACAGGGAGAAGAAGGGAGGCCGAAGGAGAAAGAAAAAAGCCAAGAAAGTAGCCTCAGAACAAGAGTGCAGGGCACCCGGGAACGGTCTCCCATCCAAGTCCTGAGCGGATCCGACCCTGCTTAGCTTCCAAGAGCAGAAGAGATGCGCTGCCATCAGGCCGCTAGGGCCAAAGGCCTGAGAGGCTGATGCTGCGACTCCCAGCAGACTGCTCTTGGCCTCCGAGCCCCAGCGTGCTCCTCTCGTCAACCCCTCCGCCTGCCCTGGCCTTGGCTCCTGCGTGCCTGCGCGCCTGCCTTGGGGTGAGGCGCCTCCAGCATCTCAGAGTCGCAGAAGTCCCGGCGATCTCCCCAACTGTCTCTGGACTTCCCAGCCGGACCGCCCCCTCCGCCGCCGCTCCCGCCGCCGTCGCCTCCTCCTACGCCGCCGCCGCCGCCGCCACTGCCACTGTGGTTTGGAACCCGAGATGCCTAGGGGGGGCGTTCGGTCTTGGAGGCAGGCATGCGGAGTGTTCACAGCGCCCCGAACTCCCCAACCAGAGACCCTGGGCAGCAGTCCACCCCCGTGGCCCCACCCCCGCCAACCTTCCCCTGACAACCCCCCAGGCACCCCCCATCACCAGGACAGGACTGAGAGATACGGGAGCCCGGCTGACAGAGACAGACACACAGACACACAGGGAAAGACAGAGAGGCACACGGAGGGGTAGTCGGAGCGAGAGAGGAAGAGAGAGACACGGGGAGAACGAGGATCCAACACACAGACCCGCACTGAACCCCCGAAGAGACAGACAGAGACCCTGACCTGGATGCGGATGGGGACACGGAAAGGGACGGACTCGCCGGTGCACGCAAGGGACCCAGACACACACCACACACACCGGAGGCTGTGTTGGCGAGGCAGCTAGCCTCTGGGGGTGTGGTGGAGCTTGGCCAGGTTTTGGCAAGCTGACCGCGCCCTGGTGCTGCTAGAGGACACCCTCGGAGCGCCAGGAAGCACAGCCAAGTTGCCTGGAATCCCCTTCTGCTCCCATGCCTGCCCAGCAACCACACTGGCCTGGGGGCATGCGGGGGACTCTTTCCTTGGTCTCGTCGTTTATTTGGGGGTACCCCTCGACGCCGACGCCGTGGTGCCGGGCGCGCCCCCACTGCCTTGCTGAGGGAGCGGGCCTTGCTGTTAGCTGCGCTGCTGTGGGGAGAAGGACTTCGGCCCAGGGTGCCAGCGGCCCCGAGGGCCAGGGCGGTCGGCCATCTTTGGTGCTGGGCAGAGGGAGGGAGGGCCCAGGGCGGGGCCCAGGGGCAAAGGGACGGTGGTCAGCGGGAAGGAAGAGAAGGCCCTGCGGAGCTGGAGTGCAGCCCAGGGCTGGTGGGAGAAGGTGTAGGCATGCCCAGTCACCAGGGGGAGCCGGTTGTCCGGCGGCTTGGGCATCCAGGGCGGCCCAAGGGAATGGCGAGGGGCGGCGGCATGAGGGCCCCAAGGCCAGGAACCAGGGAGTGCACGCATGGGAGGCAGGGTCAACTCCCGCACGCCCTCCCCCCGCCCCAACGCCCCCCCAGTCCTCGCCACCTTCGCCCACTCCCTCCCTCCGTTGCGGCTGTCCTCTCTGCTGCCTCAACCTCCCCACCCCGTTCCCATCGCCGCCCAGCGAGCCCCACTGGTTCCTGTGAGGGTGGGCCTTGTTGCTTGGAGTTGGAGGAGCTGGGTTGGAGCCGCCAGTCCCTGCAGCGGGCGGCTCCAGCGGGCCTGTGAATCGCCGTGGGGTGCCCGGGAGTAAGGGGGCAGCGGAGCAAGGGATGTTTGGAGGAAGGCTTGCTGGGCAAAGGGGGGCGGTGGAGGCACAGGGAGAAGAAGGGAGGCCGAAGGAGAAAGAAAAAAGCCAAGAAAGTAGCCTCAGAACCAGAGTCCAGGGCACCCGGGAACGGTCTCCCATCCAAGTCCTGAGCGGATCCGACCCTGCTTAGCTTCCAAGAGCAGAAGAGATGCGCTGCCATCAGGCCGCTAGGGCCAGAGGCCTGAGGGGCTGCTGCTGCGACCCACAGCAGACTGCTCTGGGCCTCCGAGCCCCAGCGTGCTCCTCTCGTCAACCCCTCCGCCTGCCCTGGGCTTGGCTCCTGCGTGCCTGCGAGCCTGCCTTGGGGTGAGGCGCCTCCAGCATCTCAGAGTCCCAGAAGTCCCGGCGATCTCCCCAACTGTCTCTGGACTTCCCAGCCGGACCGCCCCCTCCGCCGCCGCTCCCGCCGCCGCCGCCTCCTCCTACGCCGCCGCCGCCGCCGCCACTGCCACTGTGGTTTGGAACCCGAGATGCCTAGGGGGGGCGTTCGGTCTTGGAGGCAGGCATGCGGAGTGTTCACAGCGCCCCGAACTCCCCAACCAGAGACCCTGGGCAGCAGTCCACCCCCGTGGCCCCTCCCCCGCCAACCTTCCCCTGACACCCCCCCCACGCACCCCCCATCACCAGGACAGGACTGAGCGATACGGGAGCCCGGCTGACAGAGACAGACACACAGACACACAGGGAAAGACAGACAGGCACACGGAGGGGTAGTCGGAGCGAGAGAGGAAGAGAGAGACACGGGGAGAACGAGGATCCAACACTCAGACCCGCACTGAACCCCCGAACAGACACACAGAGACCCTGACCTGGATGCGGATGGGGATACGGAAAGGGACGGACTCGCCGGTGCACGCAAGGGACCCAGACACACACCACACACACCGGAGGCTGTGTTGGCGAGGCAGCTAGGCTCTGGGGGTGTGGTGGAGCTTGGCCAGGTTTTGGCAAGCTCACCGCGCCCTGGTGCTGCTAGAGGAGCCCCTCGGAGCGCCAGGAAGCACAGCCAAGTTGCCTGGAATCCCCTTCTGCTCCCATGCCTGCCCAGCAACCACACTGGCCTGGGGGCATGCGGGGGACTCTTTCCTTGGTCTCGTCGTTTATTTGGGGGTACCCCTCGACGCCGACGCCGTGGTGCCGGGCGCGCCCCCACTGCCTTGCTGAGGGAGGGGGCCTTGCTGTTAGCTGCGCTGCTGTGGGGAGAAAGACTTCGGCCCAGGGTGCCAGCGGCCCCGAGGGCCAGGGCGGTCGGCCATCTTTGGTGCTGGGCAGAGGGAGGGAGGGCCCAGGGCGGGGCCCAGGGGCAAAGGGACGGTGGTCGGCGGGAAGGAAGAGAAGGCCCTGCGGAGCTGGAGTGCAGCCCAGGGCTGGTGGGAGAAGGTGTAGGCGTGCCCAGTCACCAGGGGGAGCCGGTTGTCCGGCGGCTTGGGCATCCAGGGCGGCCCAAGGGAATGGCGAGGGGCGGCGGCATGAGGGCCCCAAGGCCAGGAACCAGGGAGTGCACGCATGGGAGGCAGGGTCAACTCCCGCACGCCCTCCCCCCGCCCCAACGCCCCCCCAGTCCTCGCCACCTTCGCCCACTCCCTCCCTCCGTTGCGGCTGTCCTCTCTGCTGCCTCAACCTCCCCACCCCGTTCCCATCGCCGCCCAGCGAGCCCCACTGGTTCCTGTGAGGGTGGGCCTTGTTGCTTGGAGTTGGAGGAGCTGGGTTGGAGCCGCCAGTCCCTGCAGCGGGCGGCTCCAGCGGGCCTGTGAATCGCCGTGGGGTGCCCGGGAGTAAGGGGGCAGCGGAGCAAGGGATGTTTGGAGGAAGGCTTGCTGGGCAAAGGGGGGCGGTGGAGGCACAGGGAGAAGAAGGGAGGCCGAAGGAGAAAGAAAAAAGCCAAGAAAGTAGCCTCAGAACCAGAGTCCAGGGCACCCGGGAACGGTCTCCCATCCAAGTCCTGACCGGATCCGACCCTGCTTAGCTTCCAAGAGCAGAAGAGATGCGCTGCCATCAGGCCACTAGGGCCATAGGCCTGAGAGGCTGCTGCTGCGACCCACATCAGACTGCTCTGGGCCTCCGGGCCCCAGCGTGCTCCTCTTGTCACCCCTCCACCTGCCCTGTGCTTTGCTCCTGCGTGCCTGCGAGCCTGCCTTGGGGTGAGGCGCCTCCAGCATCTCAGAGTCGCAGAAGTCCTGGCGATCTCCCCAAGTGTCTCTGGACTTCCCAGCAGGACCGCCCCCTCCGCCGCCGCTCCCGCCGCCGCCTCCTCCTCCTCCTCCTCCTCCTCCTCCTCCTCCTCCCCCGCCGCCACCGCCGCCTCCGCCGCCGCTGTCGTTTGGAACCCGAGATGCCTAGGGGGGGCGTTCGGTCTTGGAGGCAGGCATGCGGAGTGTTCTCAGCGCCCCCAACTCCCCAACCGCAGCCCTGGGTCTAGCGTGGCAAGCCACCCCGCCTTGCTCAATGGCGGCCCGAAGTCAAGGGCGCCACCAGAGACCCTGGGCAGCAGTCCACCGCCGTGGCCCGTCCCCCTCTAACCTTCCCGTGACACCCCCCCCCACGAACCCCCCATCACCAGGACAGGACTGAGAGATACGGGAGCCCGGCTGACATAGACAGACACAAAGACACACAGGGAAAGCCAGAGATACGCACGGAGGGGTAGTCGGAGCGAGAGAGGAAGAGAGAGACACGGGGAGACCGAGGATCCAACACACAGACCCGCACTGAACCCCCGAACAGACACACAGAGATCCTGACCTGGATGCGGATGGGGACACGGAAAGGGACAGCCTCGCCGGTGCACGCAAGGGACCCAGACACACACCACACACACCGGAGGCTGTGTTGGCGAGGCAGCTAGCCTCTGGGGGTGTGGTGGAGCTTGGCCAGGTTTTGGCAAGCTGACCGCGCCCTGGTGCTGCTAGAGGAGCCCCTCGGAGCGCCAGGAAGCACAGCCAAGTTGCCTGGAATCCCCTTCTGCTCCCATGCCTGCCCAGCAACTACACTGGCCTGGGGGCATGCGGGGGACTCTTTCCTTGGTCTCGTCGTTTATTTGGGGGTACCCCTCGACGCCGACGCCGTGGTGCCGGGCGCGCCCCCACTGCCTTGCTGAGGGAGCGGGCCTCGCTGTTAGGTGCGCTGCTGTGGGGAGAAGGACTTAGGCTCAGGGTGCCAGCGGCCCCAAGGTCCAGGGCGGTCGGCCATCTTTGGTGCTGGGCAGAGGGAGCGAGGGCCCAGGGCGGGGCCCAGGGGCAAAGGGACGGTGGTCGGCGGGAAGGAAGAGAAGGCCCTGCGGGGCTGGAGCGCAGCGCAGGGCTGGTGGGAGAAGGTGTAGGCGTGCCCAGTCACCAGGGGGAGCCTGTTGTCCGGTGGCTTGGGCATCTAGGGCGACCCAAGGGAAAGGCAAGGGGCGGCGGCATGAGGGCCCCAAGGGCAGGAACGAGGGAGGGCACGCATGGGAGGCAGGGTGAACTCCCGCACGCGCTCCCCCCTCCCCATCGCCCCCCAGTCCTCGCCACCTTCGCCCACTCCCTCCCTCCGTAGCGGCTGCCCTCTCTGAGGCCTCAGCCTCCACACCCCGTTCCCATCGCCCCCCAGCGAGCCCCACTGGTTCCTGTGAGGGTGGGCCTTGTGACTTGGAGTTGGAGGAGCTGGATTCGAGCCGCCTGTCGCTGCAGCGGGCGGCTCCAGCGGGCCTATGAACCGCCGTGGGGTGCCCGGGGGTAAGGGGGCAACGGGGCAAGGGATGTTTGGAGGAAGGCTTGCTGGGCAAAGGGGGGCGGTGGAGGCACAGGGAGAAGAAGGGAGGCCGAAGGAGAAAGAAAAAAGCCAAGAAAGTAGCCTCAGAACAAGAGTGCAGGGCACCCGGGAACGGTCTCCCATCCAAGTCCTGAGCGGATCCGACCCTGCTTAGCTTCCAAGAGCAGAAGAGATGCGCTGCCATCAGGCCGCTAGGGCCAAAGGCCTGAGAGGCTGATGCTGCGACTCCCAGCAGACTGCTCTTGGCCTCCGAGCCCCAGCGTGCTCCTCTCGTCAACCCCTCCGCCTGCCCTGGCCTTGGCTCCTGCGTGCCTGCGCGCCTGCCTTGGGGTGAGGCGCCTCCAGCATCTCAGAGTCGCAGAAGTCCCGGCGATCTCCCCAACTGTCTCTGGACTTCCCAGCCGGACCGCCCCCTCCGCCGCCGCTCCCGCCGCCGTCGCCTCCTCCTACGCCGCCGCCGCCGCCGCCACTGTGGTTTGGAACCCGAGATGCCTAGGGGGGGCGTTCGGTCTTGGAGGCAGGCATGCGGAGTGTTCACAGCGCCCCGAACTCCCCAACCAGAGACCCTGGGCAGCAGTCCACCCCCGTGGCCCCACCCCCGCCAACCTTCCCCTGACAACCCCCCACGCACCCCCCATCACCAGGACAGGACTGAGAGATACGGGAGCCCGGCTGACAGAGACAGACACACAGACACACAGGGAAAGACAGAGAGGCACACGGAGGGGTAGTCGGAGCGAGAGAGGAAGAGAGAGACACGGGGAGAACGAGGATCCAACACACAGACCCGCACTGAACCCCCGAACAGACAGACAGAGACCCTGACCTGGATGCGGATGGGGACACGGAAAGGGACGGACTCGCCGGTGCACGCAAGGGACCCAGACACACACCACACACACCGGAGGCTGTGTTGGCGAGGCAGCTAGCCTCTGGGGGTGTGGTGGAGCTTGGCCAGGTTTTGGCAAGCTGACCGCGCCCTGGTGCTGCTAGAGGAGCCCCTCGGAGCGCCAGGAAGCACAGCCAAGTTGCCTGGAATCCCCTTCTGCTCCCATGCCTGCCCAGCAACCACACTGGCCTGGGGGCATGCGGGGGACTCTTTCCTTGGTCTCGTCGTTTATTTGGGGGTACCCCTCGACGCCGATGCCGTGGTGCCGGGCGCGCCCCCACTGCCTTGCTGAGGGAGCGGGCCTTGCTGTTAGCTGCGCTGCTGTGGGGAGAAGGACTTCGGCCCAGGGTGCCAGCAGCCCCGAGGGCCAGGGCGGTCGGCCATTTTGGTGCAGGGCAGAGGGAGGGAGGGCCCAGGGCGGGGCCCAGGGGCAAAGGGACGGTGGTCGGCGGGAAGGAAGAGAAGGCCCTGCGGGGCTGGAGCGCAGCCCAGGGCTGGTGGGAGAAGGTGTAGGCGTGCCCAGTCACCAGGGGGAGCCGGTTGTTCGGCGGCTTGGGCATCCAGGGCGGCCCAAGGGAATGGCGAGGGGCGGCGGCATGAGGGCCCCAAGGCCAGGAACCAGGGAGTGCACGCATGGGAGGCAGGGTGAACTCCCGCACGCGCTCCCCCCGCCCCATCGCCCCCCCAGTCCTCGCCACCTTCGCCCACTCCCTCCCTCCGAAGCGGCAGCCCTCTCTGCCGCCTCAGCCTCCCCACCCCCTTCCCATCGCCCCCCCGCGAGCCCCACTGGTTCCTGTGAGGGTGGGCCTTGTGACTTGGAGTTGGAGGAGCTGGGTTGGAGCCGCCTGTCGCTGTAGCGGGCGGCTCCAGCGGGCCTGTGAACCGCCGTGGGGTGCCCGGGGGTAAGGGGGCAACGGGGCAAGGGATGTTTGGAGGAAGGCTTGCTGGGCAAAGGGGGGCGGTGGAGGCACAGGGAGAAGAAGGGAGGCCGAAGGAGAAAGAAAAAAGCCAAGAAAGTAGCCTCAGAACAAGAGTGCAGGGCACCCGGGAACGGTCTCCCATCCAAGTCCTGAGCGGATCCGACCCTGCTTAGCTTCCAAGAGCAGAAGAGATGCGCTGCCATCAGGCCGCTAGGGCCAGAGGCCTGAGAGGCTGCTGCTGCGACCCACAGCAGACTGCTCTGGGCCTCCGAGCCCCAGCGTGCTCCTCTCGTCAACCCCTCCGCCTGCCCTGGCTTTGGCTCCTGCGTGCCTGCGAGCCTGCCTTGGGGTGAGGCGCCTCCAGCATCTCAGAGTCCCAGAAGTCCCGGCGATCTCCCCAACTGTCTCTGGACTTCCCAGCCGGACCGCCCCCTCCGCCGCCGCTCCCGCCGCCGTCGCCTCCTCCTACGCCGCCGCCGCCGCCGCCACTGCCACTGTGGTTTGGAACCCGAGATGCCTAGGGGGGGCGTTCGGTCTTGGAGGCAGGCATGCGGAGTGTTCACAGCGCCCCGAACTCCCCAACCAGAGACCCTGGGCAGCAGTCCACCCCCGTGGCCCCTCCCCCGCCAACCTTCCCCTGACACCCCCCCCACGCACCCCCCATCACCAGGACAGGACTGAGCGATACGGGAGCCCGGCTGACAGAGACAGACACACAGACACACAGGGAAAGACAGACAGGCACACGGAGGGGTAGTCGGAGCGAGAGAGGAAGAGAGAGACACGGGGAGAACGAGGATCCAACACTCAGACCCGCACTGAACCCCCGAACAGACACACAGAGACCCTGACCTGGATGCGGATGGGGATACGGAAAGGGACGGACTCGCCGGTGCACGCAAGGGACCCAGACACACACCACACACACCGGAGGCTGTGTTGGCGAGGCAGCTAGGCTCTGGGGGTGTGGTGGAGCTTGGCCAGGTTTTGGCAAGCTCACCGCGCCCTGGTGCTGCTAGAGGAGCCCCTCGGAGCGCCAGGAAGCACAGCCAAGTTGCCTGGAATCCCCTTCTGCTCCCATGCCTGCCCAGCAACCACACTGGCCTGGGGGCATGCGGGGGACTCTTTCCTTGGTCTCGTCGTTTATTTGGGGGTACCCCTCGACGCCGACGCCGTGGTGCCGGGCGCGCCCCCACTGCCTTGCTGAGGGAGGGGGCCTTGCTGTTAGCTGCGCTGCTGTGGGGAGAAAGACTTCGGCCCAGGGTGCCAGCGGCCCCGAGGGCCAGGGCGGTCGGCCATCTTTGGTGCTGGGCAGAGGGAGGGAGGGCCCAGGGCGGGGCCCAGGGGCAAAGGGACGGTGGTCGGCGGGAAGGAAGAGAAGGCCCTGCGGAGCTGGAGTGCAGCCCAGGGCTGGTGGGAGAAGGTGTAGGCGTGCCCAGTCACCAGGGGGAGCCGGTTGTCCGGCGGCTTGGGCATCCAGGGCGGCCCAAGGGAATGGCGAGGGGCGGCGGCATGAGGGCCCCAAGGCCAGGAACCAGGGAGTGCACGCATGGGAGGCAGGGTCAACTCCCGCACGCCCTCCCCCCGCCCCAACGCCCCCCCAGTCCTCGCCACCTTCGCCCACTCCCTCCCTCCGTTGCGGCTGTCCTCTCTGCTGCCTCAACCTCCCCACCCCGTTCCCATCGCCGCCCAGCGAGCCCCACTGGTTCCTGTGAGGGTGGGCCTTGTTGCTTGGAGTTGGAGGAGCTGGGTTGGAGCCGCCAGTCCCTGCAGCGGGCGGCTCCAGCGGGCCTGTGAATCGCCGTGGGGTGCCCGGGAGTAAGGGGGCAGCGGAGCAAGGGATGTTTGGAGGAAGGCTTGCTGGGCAAAGGGGGGCGGTGGAGGCACAGGGAGAAGAAGGGAGGCCGAAGGAGAAAGAAAAAAGCCAAGAAAGTAGCCTCAGAACCAGAGTCCAGGGCACCCGGGAACGGTCTCCCATCCAAGTCCTGACCGGATCCGACCCTGCTTAGCTTCCAAGAGCAGAAGAGATGCGCTGCCATCAGGCCACTAGGGCCATAGGCCTGAGAGGCTGCTGCTGCGACCCACATCAGACTGCTCTGGGCCTCCGGGCCCCAGCGTGCTCCTCTTGTCACCCCTCCACCTGCCCTGTGCTTTGCTCCTGCGTGCCTGCGAGCCTGCCTTGGGGTGAGGCGCCTCCAGCATCTCAGAGTCGCAGAAGTCCTGGCGATCTCCCCAAGTGTCTCTGGACTTCCCAGCAGGACCGCCCCCTCCGCCGCCGCTCCCGCCGCCGCCTCCTCCTCCTCCTCCTCCTCCTCCCCCGCCGCCACCGCCGCCTCCGCCGCCGCTGTCGTTTGGAACCCGAGATGCCTAGGGGGGGCGTTCGGTCTTGGAGGCAGGCATGCGGAGTGTTCTCAGCGCCCCCAACTCCCCAACCGCAGCCCTGGGTCTAGCGTGGCAAGCCACCCCGCCTTGCTCAATGGCGGCCCGAAGTCAAGGGCGCCACCAGAGACCCTGGGCAGCAGTCCACCGCCGTGGCCCGTCCCCCTCTAACCTTCCCGTGACACCCCCCCCCCACGAACCCCCCATCACCAGGACAGGACTGAGAGATACGGGAGCCCGGCTGACATAGACAGACACAAAGACACACAGGGAAAGCCAGAGATACACACGGAGGGGTAGTCGGAGCGAGAGAGGAAGAGAGAGACACGGGGAGACCGAGGATCCAACACACAGACCCGCACTGAACCCCCGAACAGACACACAGAGATCCTGACCTGGATGCGGATGGGGACACGGAAAGGGACAGCCTCGCCGGTGCACGCAAGGGACCCAGACACACACCACACACACCGGAGGCTGTGTTGGCGAGGCAGCTAGCCTCTGGGGGTGTGGTGGAGCTTGGCCAGGTTTTGGCAAGCTGACCGCGCCCTGGTGCTGCTAGAGGAGCCCCTCGGAGCGCCAGGAAGCACAGCCAAGTTGCCTGGAATCCCCTTCTGCTCCCATGCCTGCCCAGCAACTACACTGGCCTAGGGGCATGCGGGGGACTCTTTCCTTGGTCTCGTCGTTTATTTGGGGGTACCCCTCGACGCCGACGCCGTGGTGCCGGGCGCGCCCCCACTGCCTTGCTGAGGGAGCGGGCCTCGCTGTTAGGTGCGCTGCTGTGGGGAGAAGGACTTAGGCTCAGGGTGCCAGCGGCCCCAAGGTCCAGGGCGGTCGGCCATCTTTGGTGCTGGGCAGAGGGAGCGAGGGCCCAGGGCGGGGCCCAGGGGCAAAGGGACGGTGGTCGGCGGGAAGGAAGAGAAGGCCCTGCGGGGCTGGAGCGCAGCGCAGGGCTGGTGGGAGAAGGTGTAGGCGTGCCCAGTCACCAGGGGGAGCCGGTTGTCCGGTGGCTTGGGCATCCAGGGCGACCCAAGGGAAAGGCGAGGGGCGGCGGCATGAGGGCCCCAAGGGCAGGAACGAGGGAGGGCACGCATGGGAGGCAGGGTGAACTCCCGCACGCGCTCCCCCCTCCCCATCGCCCCCCAGTCCTCGCCACCTTCGCCCACTCCCTCCCTCCGTAGCGGCTGCCCTCTCTGAGGCCTCAGCCTCCACACCCCGTTCCCATCGCCCCCCAGCGAGCCCCACTGGTTCCTGTGAGGGTGGGCCTTGTGACTTGGAGTTGGAGGAGCTGGATTCGAGCCGCCTGTCGCTGCAGCGGGCGGCTCCAGCGGGCCTATGAACCGCCGTGGGGTGCCCGGGGGTAAGGGGGCAACGGGGCAAGGGATGTTTGGAGGAAGGCTTGCTGGGCAAAGGGGGACGGTGGAGACACAGGGAGAAGAAGGGAGGCCGAAGGAGAAAGAAAAAAGCCAAGAAAGTAGCCTCAGAACAAGAGTGCAGGGCACCCGGGAACGGTCTCCCATCCAAGTCCTGAGCGGATCCGACCCTGCTTAGCTTCCAAGAGCAGAAGAGATGCGCTGCCATCAGGCCGCTAGGGCCAAAGGCCTGAGAGGCTGATGCTGCGACTCCCAGCAGACTGCTCTTGGCCTCCGAGCCCCAGCGTGCTCCTCTCGTCAACCCCTCCGCCTGCCCTGGCCTTGGCTCCTGCGTGCCTGCGCGCCTGCCTTGGGGTGAGGCGCCTCCAGCATCTCAGAGTCGCAGAAGTCCCGGCGATCTCCCCAACTGTCTCTGGACTTCCCAGCCGGACCGCCCCCTCCGCCGCCGCTCCCGCCGCCGTCGCCTCCTCCTACGCCGCCGCCGCCGCCGCCACTGCCACTGTGGTTTGGAACCCGAGATGCCTAGGGGGGGCGTTCGGTCTTGGAGGCAGGCATGCGGAGTGTTCACAGCGCCCCGAACTCCCCAACCAGAGACCCTGGGCAGCAGTCCACCCCCGTGGCCCCACCCCCGCCAACCTTCCCCTGACAACCCCCCACGCACCCCCCATCACCAGGACAGGACTGAGAGATACGGGAGCCCGGCTGACAGAGTCAGACACACAGACACACAGGGAAAGACAGAGAGGCACACGGAGGGGTAGTCGGAGCGAGAGAGGAAGAGAGAGACACGGGGAGAACGAGGATCCAACACACAGACCCGCACTGAACCCCCGAACAGACAGACAGAGACCCTGACCTGGATGCGGATGGGGACACGGAAAGGGACGGACTCGCCGGTGCACGCAAGGGACCCAGACACACACCACACACACCGGAGGCTGTGTTGGCGAGGCAGCTAGCCTCTGGGGGTGTGGTGGAGCTTGGCCAGGTTTTGGCAAGCTGACCGCGCCCTGGTGCTGCTAGAGGAGCCCCTCGGAGCGCCAGGAAGCACAGCCAAGTTGCCTGGAATCCCCTTCTGCTCCCATGCCTGCCCAGCAACCACACTGGCCTGGGGGCATGCGGGGGACTCTTTCCTTGGTCTCGTCGTTTATTTGGGGGTACCCCTCGACGCCGATGCCGTGGTGCCGGGCGCGCCCCCACTGCCTTGCTGAGGGAGCGGGCCTTGCTGTTAGCTGCGCTGCTGTGGGGAGAAGGACTTCGGCCCAGGGTGCCAGCGGCCCCGAGGGCCAGGGCGGTCGGCCATTTTGGTGCAGGGCAGAGGGAGGGAGGGCCCAGGGCGGGGCCCAGGGGCAAAGGGACGGTGGTCGGCGGGAAGGAAGAGAAGGCCCTGCGGGGCTGGAGCGCAGCCCAGGGCTGGTGGGAGAAGGTGTAGGCGTGCCCAGTCACCAGGGGGAGCCGGTTGTCCGGCGGCTTGGGCATCCAGGGCGGCCCAAGGGAATGGCGAGGGGCGGCGGCATGAGGGCCCCAAGGCCAGGAACCAGGGAGTGCACGCATGGGAGGCAGGGTCAACTCCCGCACGCCCTCCCCCCGCCCCAACGCCCCCCCAGTCCTCGCCACCTTCGCCCACTCCCTCCCTCCGTTGCGGCTGTCCTCTCTGCTGCCTCAACCTCCCCACCCCGTTCCCATCGCCGCCCAGCGAGCCCCACTGGTTCCTGTGAGGGTGGGCCTTGTTGCTTGGAGTTGGAGGAGCTGGGTTGGAGCCGCCAGTCCCTGCAGCGGGCGGCTCCAGCGGGCCTGTGAATCGCCGTGGGGTGCCCGGGAGTAAGGGGGCAGCGGAGCAAGGGATGTTTGGAGGAAGGCTTGCTGGGCAAAGGGGGGCGGTGGAGGCACAGGGAGAAGAAGGGAGGCCGAAGGAGAAAGAAAAAAGCCAAGAAAGTAGCCTCAGAACCAGAGTCCAGGGCACCCGGGAACGGTCTCCCATCCAAGTCCTGACCGGATCCGACCCTGCTTAGCTTCCAAGAGCAGAAGAGATGCGCTGCCATCAGGCCACTAGGGCCATAGGCCTGAGAGGCTGCTGCTGCGACCCACATCAGACTGCTCTGGGCCTCCGGGCCCCAGCGTGCTCCTCTTGTCACCCCTCCACCTGCCCTGTGCTTTGCTCCTGCGTGCCTGCGAGCCTGCCTTGGGGTGAGGCGCCTCCAGCATCTCAGAGTCGCAGAAGTCCTGGCGATCTCCCCAAGTGTCTCTGGACTTCCCAGCAGGACCGCCCCCTCCGCCGCCGCTCCCGCCGCCGCCTCCTCCTCCTCCTCCTCCTCCTCCCCCGCCGCCACCGCCGCCTCCGCCGCCGCTGTCGTTTGGAACCCGAGATGCCTAGGGGGGGCGTTCGGTCTTGGAGGCAGGCATGCGGAGTGTTCTCAGCGCCCCCAACTCCCCAACCGCAGCCCTGGGTCTAGCGTGGCAAGCCACCCCGCCTTGCTCAATGGCGGCCCGAAGTCAAGGGCGCCACCAGAGACCCTGGGCAGCAGTCCACCGCCGTGGCCCGTCCCCCTCTAACCTTCCCGTGACACCCCCCCCCCACGAACCCCCCATCACCAGGACAGGACTGAGAGATACGGGAGCCCGGCTGACATAGACAGACACAAAGACACACAGGGAAAGCCAGAGATACACACGGAGGGGTAGTCGGAGCGAGAGAGGAAGAGAGAGACACGGGGAGACCGAGGATCCAACACACAGACCCGCACTGAACCCCCGAACAGACACACAGAGATCCTGACCTGGATGCGGATGGGGACACGGAAAGGGACAGCCTCGCCGGTGCACGCAAGGGACCCAGACACACACCACACACACCGGAGGCTGTGTTGGCGAGGCAGCTAGCCTCTGGGGGTGTGGTGGAGCTTGGCCAGGTTTTGGCAAGCTGACCGCGCCCTGGTGCTGCTAGAGGAGCCCCTCGGAGCGCCAGGAAGCACAGCCAAGTTGCCTGGAATCCCCTTCTGCTCCCATGCCTGCCCAGCAACTACACTGGCCTAGGGGCATGCGGGGGACTCTTTCCTTGGTCTCGTCGTTTATTTGGGGGTACCCCTCGACGCCGACGCCGTGGTGCCGGGCGCGCCCCCACTGCCTTGCTGAGGGAGCGGGCCTCGCTGTTAGGTGCGCTGCTGTGGGGAGAAGGACTTAGGCTCAGGGTGCCAGCGGCCCCAAGGTCCAGGGCGGTCGGCCATCTTTGGTGCTGGGCAGAGGGAGCGAGGGCCCAGGGCGGGGCCCAGGGGCAAAGGGACGGTGGTCGGCGGGAAGGAAGAGAAGGCCCTGCGGGGCTGGAGCGCAGCGCAGGGCTGGTGGGAGAAGGTGTAGGCGTGCCCAGTCACCAGGGGGAGCCGGTTGTCCGGTGGCTTGGGCATCCAGGGCGACCCAAGGGAAAGGCGAGGGGCGGCGGCATGAGGGCCCCAAGGGCAGGAACGAGGGAGGGCACGCATGGGAGGCAGGGTGAACTCCCGCACGCGCTCCCCCCTCCCCATCGCCCCCCAGTCCTCGCCACCTTCGCCCACTCCCTCCCTCCGTAGCGGCTGCCCTCTCTGAGGCCTCAGCCTCCACACCCCGTTCCCATCGCCCCCCAGCGAGCCCCACTGGTTCCTGTGAGGGTGGGCCTTGTGACTTGGAGTTGGAGGAGCTGGATTCGAGCCGCCTGTCGCTGCAGCGGGCGGCTCCAGCGGGCCTATGAACCGCCGTGGGGTGCCCGGGGGTAAGGGGGCAACGGGGCAAGGGATGTTTGGAGGAAGGCTTGCTGGGCAAAGGGGGACGGTGGAGACACAGGGAGAAGAAGGGAGGCCGAAGGAGAAAGAAAAAAGCCAAGAAAGTAGCCTCAGAACAAGAGTGCAGGGCACCCGGGAACGGTCTCCCATCCAAGTCCTGAGCGGATCCGACCCTGCTTAGCTTCCAAGAGCAGAAGAGATGCGCTGCCATCAGGCCGCTAGGGCCAAAGGCCTGAGAGGCTGATGCTGCGACTCCCAGCAGACTGCTCTTGGCCTCCGAGCCCCAGCGTGCTCCTCTCGTCAACCCCTCCGCCTGCCCTGGCCTTGGCTCCTGCGTGCCTGCGCGCCTGCCTTGGGGTGAGGCGCCTCCAGCATCTCAGAGTCGCAGAAGTCCCGGCGATCTCCCCAACTGTCTCTGGACTTCCCAGCCGGACCGCCCCCTCCGCCGCCGCTCCCGCCGCCGTCGCCTCCTCCTACGCCGCCGCCGCCGCCGCCACTGCCACTGTGGTTTGGAACCCGAGATGCCTAGGGGGGGCGTTCGGTCTTGGAGGCAGGCATGCGGAGTGTTCACAGCGCCCCGAACTCCCCAACCAGAGACCCTGGGCAGCAGTCCACCCCCGTGGCCCCACCCCCGCCAACCTTCCCCTGACAACCCCCCACGCACCCCCCATCACCAGGACAGGACTGAGAGATACGGGAGCCCGGCTGACAGAGACAGACACACAGACACACAGGGAAAGACAGAGAGGCACACGGAGGGGTAGTCGGAGCGAGAGAGGAAGAGAGAGACACGGGGAGAACGAGGATCCAACACACAGACCCGCACTGAACCCCCGAACAGACAGACAGAGACCCTGACCTGGATGCGGATGGGGACACGGAAAGGGACGGACTCGCCGGTGCACGCAAGGGACCCAGACACACACCACACACACCGGAGGCTGTGTTGGCGAGGCAGCTAGCCTCTGGGGGTGTGGTGGAGCTTGGCCAGGTTTTGGCAAGCTGACCGCGCCCTGGTGCTGCTAGAGGAGCCCCTCGGAGCGCCAGGAAGCACAGCCAAGTTGCCTGGAATCCCCTTCTGCTCCCATGCCTGCCCAGCAACCACACTGGCCTGGGGGCATGCGGGGGACTCTTTCCTTGGTCTCGTCGTTTATTTGGGGGTACCCCTCGACGCCGATGCCGTGGTGCCGGGCGCGCCCCCACTGCCTTGCTGAGGGAGCGGGCCTTGCTGTTAGCTGCGCTGCTGTGGGGAGAAGGACTTCGGCCCAGGGTGCCAGCGGCCCCGAGGGCCAGGGCGGTCGGCCATTTTGGTGCAGGGCAGAGGGAGGGAGGGCCCAGGGCGGGGCCCAGGGGCAAAGGGACGGTGGTCGGCGGGAAGGAAGAGAAGGCCCTGCGGGGCTGGAGCGCAGCCCAGGGCTGGTGGGAGAAGGTGTAGGCGTGCCCAGTCACCAGGGGGAGCCGGTTGTCCGGCGGCTTGGGCATCCAGGGCGGCCCAAGGGAATGGCGAGGGGCGGCGGCATGAGGGCCCCAAGGCCAGGAACCAGGGAGTGCACGCATGGGAGGCAGGGTCAACTCCCGCACGCCCTCCCCCCGCCCCAACGCCCCCCCAGTCCTCGCCACCTTCGCCCACTCCCTCCCTCCGTTGCGGCTGTCCTCTCTGCTGCCTCAACCTCCCCACCCCGTTCCCATCGCCGCCCAGCGAGCCCCACTGGTTCCTGTGAGGGTGGGCCTTGTTGCTTGGAGTTGGAGGAGCTGGGTTGGAGCCGCCAGTCCCTGCAGCGGGCGGCTCCAGCGGGCCTGTGAATCGCCGTGGGGTGCCCGGGAGTAAGGGGGCAGCGGAGCAAGGGATGTTTGGAGGAAGGCTTGCTGGGCAAAGGGGGGCGGTGGAGGCACAGGGAGAAGAAGGGAGGCCGAAGGAGAAAGAAAAAAGCCAAGAAAGTAGCCTCAGAACCAGAGTCCAGGGCACCCGGGAACGGTCTCCCATCCAAGTCCTGACCGGATCCGACCCTGCTTAGCTTCCAAGAGCAGAAGAGATGCGCTGCCATCAGGCCACTAGGGCCATAGGCCTGAGAGGCTGCTGCTGCGACCCACATCAGACTGCTCTGGGCCTCCGGGCCCCAGCGTGCTCCTCTTGTCACCCCTCCACCTGCCCTGTGCTTTGCTCCTGCGTGCCTGCGAGCCTGCCTTGGGGTGAGGCGCCTCCAGCATCTCAGAGTCGCAGAAGTCCTGGCGATCTCCCCAAGTGTCTCTGGACTTCCCAGCAGGACCGCCCCCTCCGCCGCCGCTCCCGCCGCCGCCTCCTCCTCCTCCTCCTCCTCCTCCCCCGCCGCCACCGCCGCCTCCGCCGCCGCTGTCGTTTGGAACCCGAGATGCCTAGGGGGGGCGTTCGGTCTTGGAGGCAGGCATGCGGAGTGTTCTCAGCGCCCCCAACTCCCCAACCGCAGCCCTGGGTCTAGCGTGGCAAGCCACCCCGCCTTGCTCAATGGCGGCCCGAAGTCAAGGGCGCCACCAGAGACCCTGGGCAGCAGTCCACCGCCGTGGCCCGTCCCCCTCTAACCTTCCCGTGACACCCCCCCCCCACGAACCCCCCATCACCAGGACAGGACTGAGAGATACGGGAGCCCGGCTGACATAGACAGACACAAAGACACACAGGGAAAGCCAGAGATACACACGGAGGGGTAGTCGGAGCGAGAGAGGAAGAGAGAGACACGGGGAGACCGAGGATCCAACACACAGACCCGCACTGAACCCCCGAACAGACACACAGAGATCCTGACCTGGATGCGGATGGGGACACGGAAAGGGACAGCCTCGCCGGTGCACGCAAGGGACCCAGACACACACCACACACACCGGAGGCTGTGTTGGCGAGGCAGCTAGCCTCTGGGGGTGTGGTGGAGCTTGGCCAGGTTTTGGCAAGCTGACCGCGCCCTGGTGCTGCTAGAGGAGCCCCTCGGAGCGCCAGGAAGCACAGCCAAGTTGCCTGGAATCCCCTTCTGCTCCCATGCCTGCCCAGCAACTACACTGGCCTAGGGGCATGCGGGGGACTCTTTCCTTGGTCTCGTCGTTTATTTGGGGGTACCCCTCGACGCCGACGCCGTGGTGCCGGGCGCGCCCCCACTGCCTTGCTGAGGGAGCGGGCCTCGCTGTTAGGTGCGCTGCTGTGGGGAGAAGGACTTAGGCTCAGGGTGCCAGCGGCCCCAAGGTCCAGGGCGGTCGGCCATCTTTGGTGCTGGGCAGAGGGAGCGAGGGCCCAGGGCGGGGCCCAGGGGCAAAGGGACGGTGGTCGGCGGGAAGGAAGAGAAGGCCCTGCGGGGCTGGAGCGCAGCCCAGGGCTGGTGGGAGAAGGTGTAGGTGTGCCCAGTCACCAGGGGGAGCCGGTTGTCCGGTGGCTTGGGCATCCAGGGCGACCCAAGGGAAAGGCGAGGGGCGGCGGCATGAGGGCCCCAAGGGCAGGAACGAGGGAGGGCACGCATGGGAGGCAGGGTGAACTCCCGCACGCGCTCCCCCCTCCCCATCGCCCCCCAGTCCTCGCCACCTTCGCCCACTCCCTCCCTCCGTAGCGGCTGCCCTCTCTGAGGCCTCAGCCTCCACACCCCGTTCCCATCGCCCCCCAGCGAGCCCCACTGGTTCCTGTGAGGGTGGGCCTTGTGACTTGGAGTTGGAGGAGCTGGATTCGAGCCGCCTGTCGCTGCAGCGGGCGGCTCCAGCGGGCCTATGAACCGCCGTGGGGTGCCCGGGGGTAAGGGGGCAACGGGGCAAGGGATGTTTGGAGGAAGGCTTGCTGGGCAAAGGGGGACGGTGGAGACACAGGGAGAAGAAGGGAGGCCGAAGGAGAAAGAAAAAAGCCAAGAAAGTAGCCTCAGAACAAGAGTGCAGGGCACCCGGGAACGGTCTCCCATCCAAGTCCTGAGCGGATCCGACCCTGCTTAGCTTCCAAGAGCAGAAGAGATGCGCTGCCATCAGGCCGCTAGGGCCAAAGGCCTGAGAGGCTGATGCTGCGACTCCCAGCAGACTGCTCTTGGCCTCCGAGCCCCAGCGTGCTCCTCTCGTCAACCCCTCCGCCTGCCCTGGCCTTGGCTCCTGCGTGCCTGCGCGCCTGCCTTGGGGTGAGGCGCCTCCAGCATCTCAGAGTCGCAGAAGTCCCGGCGATCTCCCCAACTGTCTCTGGACTTCCCAGCCGGACCGCCCCCTCCGCCGCCGCTCCCGCCGCCGTCGCCTCCTCCTACGCCGCCGCCGCCGCCGCCACTGCCACTGTGGTTTGGAACCCGAGATGCCTAGGGGGGGCGTTCGGTCTTGGAGGCAGGCATGCGGAGTGTTCACAGCGCCCCGAACTCCCCAACCAGAGACCCTGGGCAGCAGTCCACCCCCGTGGCCCCACCCCCGCCAACCTTCCCCTGACAACCCCCCACGCACCCCCCATCACCAGGACAGGACTGAGAGATACGGGAGCCCGGCTGACAGAGACAGACACACAGACACACAGGGAAAGACAGAGAGGCACACGGAGGGGTAGTCGGAGCGAGAGAGGAAGAGAGAGACACGGGGAGAACGAGGATCCAACACACAGACCCGCACTGAACCCCCGAACAGACAGACAGAGACCCTGACCTGGATGCGGATGGGGACACGGAAAGGGACGGACTCGCCGGTGCACGCAAGGGACCCAGACACACACCACACACACCGGAGGCTGTGTTGGCGAGGCAGCTAGCCTCTGGGGGTGTGGTGGAGCTTGGCCAGGTTTTGGCAAGCTGACCGCGCCCTGGTGCTGCTAGAGGAGCCCCTCGGAGCGCCAGGAAGCACAGCCAAGTTGCCTGGAATCCCCTTCTGCTCCCATGCCTGCCCAGCAACCACACTGGCCTGGGGGCATGCGGGGGACTCTTTCCTTGGTCTCGTCGTTTATTTGGGGGTACCCCTCGACGCCGATGCCGTGGTGCCGGGCGCGCCCCCACTGCCTTGCTGAGGGAGCGGGCCTTGCTGTTAGCTGCGCTGCTGTGGGGAGAAGGACTTCGGCCCAGGGTGCCAGCGGCCCCGAGGGCCAGGGCGGTCGGCCATTTTGGTGCAGGGCAGAGGGAGGGAGGGCCCAGGGCGGGGCCCAGGGGCAAAGGGACGGTGGTCGGCGGGAAGGAAGAGAAGGCCCTGCGGGGCTGGAGCGCAGCCCAGGGCTGGTGGGAGAAGGTGTAGGCGTGCCCAGTCACCAGGGGGAGCCGGTTGTCCGGCGGCTTGGGCATCCAGGGCGGCCCAAGGGAATGGCGAGGGGCGGCGGCATGAGGGCCCCAAGGCCAGGAACCAGGGAGTGCACGCATGGGAGGCAGGGTCAACTCCCGCACGCCCTCCCCCCGCCCCAACGCCCCCCCAGTCCTCGCCACCTTCGCCCACTCCCTCCCTCCGTTGCGGCTGTCCTCTCTGCTGCCTCAACCTCCCCACCCCGTTCCCATCGCCGCCCAGCGAGCCCCACTGGTTCCTGTGAGGGTGGGCCTTGTTGCTTGGAGTTGGAGGAGCTGGGTTGGAGCCGCCAGTCCCTGCAGCGGGCGGCTCCAGCGGGCCTGTGAATCGCCGTGGGGTGCCCGGGAGTAAGGGGGCAGCGGAGCAAGGGATGTTTGGAGGAAGGCTTGCTGGGCAAAGGGGGGCGGTGGAGGCACAGGGAGAAGAAGGGAGGCCGAAGGAGAAAGAAAAAAGCCAAGAAAGTAGCCTCAGAACCAGAGTCCAGGGCACCCGGGAACGGTCTCCCATCCAAGTCCTGAGCGGATCCGACCCTGCTTAGCTTCCAAGAGCAGAAGAGATGCGCTGCCATCAGGCCGCTAGGGCCAGAGGCCTGAGAGGCTGCTGCTGCGACCCACAGCAGACTGCTCTGGGCCTCCGAGCCCCAGCGTGCTCCTCTCGTCAACCCCTCCGCCTGCCCTGGCTTTGGCTCCTGCGTGCCTGCGAGCCTGCCTTGGGGTGAGGCGCCTCCAGCATCTCAGAGTCCCAGAAGTCCCGGCGATCTCCCCAACTGTCTCTGGACTTCCCAGCCGGACCGCCCCCTCCGCCGCCGCTCCCGCCGCCGTCGCCTCCTCCTACGCCGCCGCCGCCGCCGCCACTGCCACTGTGGTTTGGAACCCGAGATGCCTAGGGGGGGCGTTCGGTCTTGGAGGCAGGCATGCGGAGTGTTCACAGCGCCCCGAACTCCCCAACCAGAGACCCTGGGCAGCAGTCCACCCCCGTGGCCCCTCCCCCGCCAACCTTCCCCTGACACCCCCCCCACGCACCCCCCATCACCAGGACAGGACTGAGCGATACGGGAGCCCGGCTGACAGAGACAGACACACAGACACACAGGGAAAGACAGACAGGCACACGGAGGGGTAGTCGGAGCGAGAGAGGAAGAGAGAGACACGGGGAGAACGAGGATCCAACACTCAGACCCGCACTGAACCCCCGAACAGACACACAGAGACCCTGACCTGGATGCGGATGGGGATACGGAAAGGGACGGACTCGCCGGTGCACGCAAGGGACCCAGACACACACCACACACACCGGAGGCTGTGTTGGCGAGGCAGCTAGGCTCTGGGGGTGTGGTGGAGCTTGGCCAGGTTTTGGCAAGCTCACCGCGCCCTGGTGCTGCTAGAGGAGCCCCTCGGAGCGCCAGGAAGCACAGCCAAGTTGCCTGGAATCCCCTTCTGCTCCCATGCCTGCCCAGCAACCACACTGGCCTGGGGGCATGCGGGGGACTCTTTCCTTGGTCTCGTCGTTTATTTGGGGGTACCCCTCGACGCCGACGCCGTGGTGCCGGGCGCGCCCCCACTGCCTTGCTGAGGGAGGGGGCCTTGCTGTTAGCTGCGCTGCTGTGGGGAGAAAGACTTCGGCCCAGGGTGCCAGCGGCCCCGAGGGCCAGGGCGGTCGGCCATCTTTGGTGCTGGGCAGAGGGAGGGAGGGCCCAGGGCGGGGCCCAGGGGCAAAGGGACGGTGGTCGGCGGGAAGGAAGAGAAGGCCCTGCGGAGCTGGAGTGCAGCCCAGGGCTGGTGGGAGAAGGTGTAGGCGTGCCCAGTCACCAGGGGGAGCCGGTTGTCCGGCGGCTTGGGCATCCAGGGCGGCCCAAGGGAATGGCGAGGGGCGGCGGCATGAGGGCCCCAAGGCCAGGAACCAGGGAGTGCACGCATGGGAGGCAGGGTCAACTCCCGCACGCCCTCCCCCCGCCCCAACGCCCCCCCAGTCCTCGCCACCTTCGCCCACTCCCTCCCTCCGTTGCGGCTGTCCTCTCTGCTGCCTCAACCTCCCCACCCCGTTCCCATCGCCGCCCAGCGAGCCCCACTGGTTCCTGTGAGGGTGGGCCTTGTTGCTTGGAGTTGGAGGAGCTGGGTTGGAGCCGCCAGTCCCTGCAGCGGGCGGCTCCAGCGGGCCTGTGAATCGCCGTGGGGTGCCCGGGAGTAAGGGGGCAGCGGAGCAAGGGATGTTTGGAGGAAGGCTTGCTGGGCAAAGGGGGGCGGTGGAGGCACAGGGAGAAGAAGGGAGGCCGAAGGAGAAAGAAAAAAGCCAAGAAAGTAGCCTCAGAACCAGAGTCCAGGGCACCCGGGAACGGTCTCCCATCCAAGTCCTGACCGGATCCGACCCTGCTTAGCTTCCAAGAGCAGAAGAGATGCGCTGCCATCAGGCCACTAGGGCCATAGGCCTGAGAGGCTGCTGCTGCGACCCACATCAGACTGCTCTGGGCCTCCGGGCCCCAGCGTGCTCCTCTTGTCACCCCTCCACCTGCCCTGTGCTTTGCTCCTGCGTGCCTGCGAGCCTGCCTTGGGGTGAGGCGCCTCCAGCATCTCAGAGTCGCAGAAGTCCTGGCGATCTCCCCAAGTGTCTCTGGACTTCCCAGCAGGACCGCCCCCTCCGCCGCCGCTCCCGCCGCCGCCTCCTCCTCCTCCTCCTCCTCCTCCCCCGCCGCCACCGCCGCCTCCGCCGCCGCTGTCGTTTGGAACCCGAGATGCCTAGGGGGGGCGTTCGGTCTTGGAGGCAGGCATGCGGAGTGTTCTCAGCGCCCCCAACTCCCCAACCGCAGCCCTGGGTCTAGCGTGGCAAGCCACCCCGCCTTGCTCAATGGCGGCCCGAAGTCAAGGGCGCCACCAGAGACCCTGGGCAGCAGTCCACCGCCGTGGCCCGTCCCCCTCTAACCTTCCCGTGACACCCCCCCCCCACGAACCCCCCATCACCAGGACAGGACTGAGAGATACGGGAGCCCGGCTGACATAGACAGACACAAAGACACACAGGGAAAGCCAGAGATACACACGGAGGGGTAGTCGGAGCGAGAGAGGAAGAGAGAGACACGGGGAGACCGAGGATCCAACACACAGACCCGCACTGAACCCCCGAACAGACACACAGAGATCCTGACCTGGATGCGGATGGGGACACGGAAAGGGACAGCCTCGCCGGTGCACGCAAGGGACCCAGACACACACCACACACACCGGAGGCTGTGTTGGCGAGGCAGCTAGCCTCTGGGGGTGTGGTGGAGCTTGGCCAGGTTTTGGCAAGCTGACCGCGCCCTGGTGCTGCTAGAGGAGCCCCTCGGAGCGCCAGGAAGCACAGCCAAGTTGCCTGGAATCCCCTTCTGCTCCCATGCCTGCCCAGCAACTACACTGGCCTAGGGGCATGCGGGGGACTCTTTCCTTGGTCTCGTCGTTTATTTGGGGGTACCCCTCGACGCCGACGCCGTGGTGCCGGGCGCGCCCCCACTGCCTTGCTGAGGGAGCGGGCCTCGCTGTTAGGTGCGCTGCTGTGGGGAGAAGGACTTAGGCTCAGGGTGCCAGCGGCCCCAAGGTCCAGGGCGGTCGGCCATCTTTGGTGCTGGGCAGAGGGAGCGAGGGCCCAGGGCGGGGCCCAGGGGCAAAGGGACGGTGGTCGGCGGGAAGGAAGAGAAGGCCCTGCGGGGCTGGAGCGCAGCGCAGGGCTGGTGGGAGAAGGTGTAGGCGTGCCCAGTCACCAGGGGGAGCCGGTTGTCCGGTGGCTTGGGCATCCAGGGCGACCCAAGGGAAAGGCGAGGGGCGGCGGCATGAGGGCCCCAAGGGCAGGAACGAGGGAGGGCACGCATGGGAGGCAGGGTGAACTCCCGCACGCGCTCCCCCCTCCCCATCGCCCCCCAGTCCTCGCCACCTTCGCCCACTCCCTCCCTCCGTAGCGGCTGCCCTCTCTGAGGCCTCAGCCTCCACACCCCGTTCCCATCGCCCCCCAGCGAGCCCCACTGGTTCCTGTGAGGGTGGGCCTTGTGACTTGGAGTTGGAGGAGCTGGATTCGAGCCGCCTGTCGCTGCAGCGGGCGGCTCCAGCGGGCCTATGAACCGCCGTGGGGTGCCCGGGGGTAAGGGGGCAACGGGGCAAGGGATGTTTGGAGGAAGGCTTGCTGGGCAAAGGGGGACGGTGGAGACACAGGGAGAAGAAGGGAGGCCGAAGGAGAAAGAAAAAAGCCAAGAAAGTAGCCTCAGAACAAGAGTGCAGGGCACCCGGGAACGGTCTCCCATCCAAGTCCTGAGCGGATCCGACCCTGCTTAGCTTCCAAGAGCAGAAGAGATGCGCTGCCATCAGGCCGCTAGGGCCAAAGGCCTGAGAGGCTGATGCTGCGACTCCCAGCAGACTGCTCTTGGCCTCCGAGCCCCAGCGTGCTCCTCTCGTCAACCCCTCCGCCTGCCCTGGCCTTGGCTCCTGCGTGCCTGCGCGCCTGCCTTGGGGTGAGGCGCCTCCAGCATCTCAGAGTCGCAGAAGTCCCGGCGATCTCCCCAACTGTCTCTGGACTTCCCAGCCGGACCGCCCCCTCCGCCGCCGCTCCCGCCGCCGTCGCCTCCTCCTACGCCGCCGCCGCCGCCGCCACTGCCACTGTGGTTTGGAACCCGAGATGCCTAGGGGGGGCGTTCGGTCTTGGAGGCAGGCATGCGGAGTGTTCACAGCGCCCCGAACTCCCCAACCAGAGACCCTGGGCAGCAGTCCACCCCCGTGGCCCCACCCCCGCCAACCTTCCCCTGACAACCCCCCACGCACCCCCCATCACCAGGACAGGACTGAGAGATACGGGAGCCCGGCTGACAGAGTCAGACACACAGACACACAGGGAAAGACAGAGAGGCACACGGAGGGGTAGTCGGAGCGAGAGAGGAAGAGAGAGACACGGGGAGAACGAGGATCCAACACACAGACCCGCACTGAACCCCCGAACAGACAGACAGAGACCCTGACCTGGATGCGGATGGGGACACGGAAAGGGACGGACTCGCCGGTGCACGCAAGGGACCCAGACACACACCACACACACCGGAGGCTGTGTTGGCGAGGCAGCTAGCCTCTGGGGGTGTGGTGGAGCTTGGCCAGGTTTTGGCAAGCTGACCGCGCCCTGGTGCTGCTAGAGGAGCCCCTCGGAGCGCCAGGAAGCACAGCCAAGTTGCCTGGAATCCCCTTCTGCTCCCATGCCTGCCCAGCAACCACACTGGCCTGGGGGCATGCGGGGGACTCTTTCCTTGGTCTCGTCGTTTATTTGGGGGTACCCCTCGACGCCGATGCCGTGGTGCCGGGCGCGCCCCCACTGCCTTGCTGAGGGAGCGGGCCTTGCTGTTAGCTGCGCTGCTGTGGGGAGAAGGACTTCGGCCCAGGGTGCCAGCGGCCCCGAGGGCCAGGGCGGTCGGCCATTTTGGTGCAGGGCAGAGGGAGGGAGGGCCCAGGGCGGGGCCCAGGGGCAAAGGGACGGTGGTCGGCGGGAAGGAAGAGAAGGCCCTGCGGGGCTGGAGCGCAGCCCAGGGCTGGTGGGAGAAGGTGTAGGCGTGCCCAGTCACCAGGGGGAGCCGGTTGTCCGGCGGCTTGGGCATCCAGGGCGGCCCAAGGGAATGGCGAGGGGCGGCGGCATGAGGGCCCCAAGGCCAGGAACCAGGGAGTGCACGCATGGGAGGCAGGGTCAACTCCCGCACGCCCTCCCCCCGCCCCAACGCCCCCCCAGTCCTCGCCACCTTCGCCCACTCCCTCCCTCCGTTGCGGCTGTCCTCTCTGCTGCCTCAACCTCCCCACCCCGTTCCCATCGCCGCCCAGCGAGCCCCACTGGTTCCTGTGAGGGTGGGCCTTGTTGCTTGGAGTTGGAGGAGCTGGGTTGGAGCCGCCAGTCCCTGCAGCGGGCGGCTCCAGCGGGCCTGTGAATCGCCGTGGGGTGCCCGGGAGTAAGGGGGCAGCGGAGCAAGGGATGTTTGGAGGAAGGCTTGCTGGGCAAAGGGGGGCGGTGGAGGCACAGGGAGAAGAAGGGAGGCCGAAGGAGAAAGAAAAAAGCCAAGAAAGTAGCCTCAGAACCAGAGTCCAGGGCACCCGGGAACGGTCTCCCATCCAAGTCCTGACCGGATCCGACCCTGCTTAGCTTCCAAGAGCAGAAGAGATGCGCTGCCATCAGGCCACTAGGGCCATAGGCCTGAGAGGCTGCTGCTGCGACCCACATCAGACTGCTCTGGGCCTCCGGGCCCCAGCGTGCTCCTCTTGTCACCCCTCCACCTGCCCTGTGCTTTGCTCCTGCGTGCCTGCGAGCCTGCCTTGGGGTGAGGCGCCTCCAGCATCTCAGAGTCGCAGAAGTCCTGGCGATCTCCCCAAGTGTCTCTGGACTTCCCAGCAGGACCGCCCCCTCCGCCGCCGCTCCCGCCGCCGCCTCCTCCTCCTCCTCCTCCTCCTCCCCCGCCGCCACCGCCGCCTCCGCCGCCGCTGTCGTTTGGAACCCGAGATGCCTAGGGGGGGCGTTCGGTCTTGGAGGCAGGCATGCGGAGTGTTCTCAGCGCCCCCAACTCCCCAACCGCAGCCCTGGGTCTAGCGTGGCAAGCCACCCCGCCTTGCTCAATGGCGGCCCGAAGTCAAGGGCGCCACCAGAGACCCTGGGCAGCAGTCCACCGCCGTGGCCCGTCCCCCTCTAACCTTCCCGTGACACCCCCCCCCCACGAACCCCCCATCACCAGGACAGGACTGAGAGATACGGGAGCCCGGCTGACATAGACAGACACAAAGACACACAGGGAAAGCCAGAGATACACACGGAGGGGTAGTCGGAGCGAGAGAGGAAGAGAGAGACACGGGGAGACCGAGGATCCAACACACAGACCCGCACTGAACCCCCGAACAGACACACAGAGATCCTGACCTGGATGCGGATGGGGACACGGAAAGGGACAGCCTCGCCGGTGCACGCAAGGGACCCAGACACACACCACACACACCGGAGGCTGTGTTGGCGAGGCAGCTAGCCTCTGGGGGTGTGGTGGAGCTTGGCCAGGTTTTGGCAAGCTGACCGCGCCCTGGTGCTGCTAGAGGAGCCCCTCGGAGCGCCAGGAAGCACAGCCAAGTTGCCTGGAATCCCCTTCTGCTCCCATGCCTGCCCAGCAACTACACTGGCCTAGGGGCATGCGGGGGACTCTTTCCTTGGTCTCGTCGTTTATTTGGGGGTACCCCTCGACGCCGACGCCGTGGTGCCGGGCGCGCCCCCACTGCCTTGCTGAGGGAGCGGGCCTCGCTGTTAGGTGCGCTGCTGTGGGGAGAAGGACTTAGGCTCAGGGTGCCAGCGGCCCCAAGGTCCAGGGCGGTCGGCCATCTTTGGTGCTGGGCAGAGGGAGCGAGGGCCCAGGGCGGGGCCCAGGGGCAAAGGGACGGTGGTCGGCGGGAAGGAAGAGAAGGCCCTGCGGGGCTGGAGCGCAGCCCAGGGCTGGTGGGAGAAGGTGTAGGTGTGCCCAGTCACCAGGGGGAGCCGGTTGTCCGGTGGCTTGGGCATCCAGGGCGACCCAAGGGAAAGGCGAGGGGCGGCGGCATGAGGGCCCCAAGGGCAGGAACGAGGGAGGGCACGCATGGGAGGCAGGGTGAACTCCCGCACGCGCTCCCCCCTCCCCATCGCCCCCCAGTCCTCGCCACCTTCGCCCACTCCCTCCCTCCGTAGCGGCTGCCCTCTCTGAGGCCTCAGCCTCCACACCCCGTTCCCATCGCCCCCCAGCGAGCCCCACTGGTTCCTGTGAGGGTGGGCCTTGTGACTTGGAGTTGGAGGAGCTGGATTCGAGCCGCCTGTCGCTGCAGCGGGCGGCTCCAGCGGGCCTATGAACCGCCGTGGGGTGCCCGGGGGTAAGGGGGCAACGGGGCAAGGGATGTTTGGAGGAAGGCTTGCTGGGCAAAGGGGGACGGTGGAGACACAGGGAGAAGAAGGGAGGCCGAAGGAGAAAGAAAAAAGCCAAGAAAGTAGCCTCAGAACAAGAGTGCAGGGCACCCGGGAACGGTCTCCCATCCAAGTCCTGAGCGGATCCGACCCTGCTTAGCTTCCAAGAGCAGAAGAGATGCGCTGCCATCAGGCCGCTAGGGCCAAAGGCCTGAGAGGCTGATGCTGCGACTCCCAGCAGACTGCTCTTGGCCTCCGAGCCCCAGCGTGCTCCTCTCGTCAACCCCTCCGCCTGCCCTGGCCTTGGCTCCTGCGTGCCTGCGCGCCTGCCTTGGGGTGAGGCGCCTCCAGCATCTCAGAGTCGCAGAAGTCCCGGCGATCTCCCCAACTGTCTCTGGACTTCCCAGCCGGACCGCCCCCTCCGCCGCCGCTCCCGCCGCCGTCGCCTCCTCCTACGCCGCCGCCGCCGCCGCCACTGCCACTGTGGTTTGGAACCCGAGATGCCTAGGGGGGGCGTTCGGTCTTGGAGGCAGGCATGCGGAGTGTTCACAGCGCCCCGAACTCCCCAACCAGAGACCCTGGGCAGCAGTCCACCCCCGTGGCCCCACCCCCGCCAACCTTCCCCTGACAACCCCCCACGCACCCCCCATCACCAGGACAGGACTGAGAGATACGGGAGCCCGGCTGACAGAGACAGACACACAGACACACAGGGAAAGACAGAGAGGCACACGGAGGGGTAGTCGGAGCGAGAGAGGAAGAGAGAGACACGGGGAGAACGAGGATCCAACACACAGACCCGCACTGAACCCCCGAACAGACAGACAGAGACCCTGACCTGGATGCGGATGGGGACACGGAAAGGGACGGACTCGCCGGTGCACGCAAGGGACCCAGACACACACCACACACACCGGAGGCTGTGTTGGCGAGGCAGCTAGCCTCTGGGGGTGTGGTGGAGCTTGGCCAGGTTTTGGCAAGCTGACCGCGCCCTGGTGCTGCTAGAGGAGCCCCTCGGAGCGCCAGGAAGCACAGCCAAGTTGCCTGGAATCCCCTTCTGCTCCCATGCCTGCCCAGCAACCACACTGGCCTGGGGGCATGCGGGGGACTCTTTCCTTGGTCTCGTCGTTTATTTGGGGGTACCCCTCGACGCCGATGCCGTGGTGCCGGGCGCGCCCCCACTGCCTTGCTGAGGGAGCGGGCCTTGCTGTTAGCTGCGCTGCTGTGGGGAGAAGGACTTCGGCCCAGGGTGCCAGCGGCCCCGAGGGCCAGGGCGGTCGGCCATTTTGGTGCAGGGCAGAGGGAGGGAGGGCCCAGGGCGGGGCCCAGGGGCAAAGGGACGGTGGTCGGCGGGAAGGAAGAGAAGGCCCTGCGGGGCTGGAGCGCAGCCCAGGGCTGGTGGGAGAAGGTGTAGGCGTGCCCAGTCACCAGGGGGAGCCGGTTGTCCGGCGGCTTGGGCATCCAGGGCGGCCCAAGGGAATGGCGAGGGGCGGCGGCATGAGGGCCCCAAGGCCAGGAACCAGGGAGTGCACGCATGGGAGGCAGGGTCAACTCCCGCACGCCCTCCCCCCGCCCCAACGCCCCCCCAGTCCTCGCCACCTTCGCCCACTCCCTCCCTCCGTTGCGGCTGTCCTCTCTGCTGCCTCAACCTCCCCACCCCGTTCCCATCGCCGCCCAGCGAGCCCCACTGGTTCCTGTGAGGGTGGGCCTTGTTGCTTGGAGTTGGAGGAGCTGGGTTGGAGCCGCCAGTCCCTGCAGCGGGCGGCTCCAGCGGGCCTGTGAATCGCCGTGGGGTGCCCGGGAGTAAGGGGGCAGCGGAGCAAGGGATGTTTGGAGGAAGGCTTGCTGGGCAAAGGGGGGCGGTGGAGGCACAGGGAGAAGAAGGGAGGCCGAAGGAGAAAGAAAAAAGCCAAGAAAGTAGCCTCAGAACCAGAGTCCAGGGCACCCGGGAACGGTCTCCCATCCAAGTCCTGACCGGATCCGACCCTGCTTAGCTTCCAAGAGCAGAAGAGATGCGCTGCCATCAGGCCACTAGGGCCATAGGCCTGAGAGGCTGCTGCTGCGACCCACATCAGACTGCTCTGGGCCTCCGGGCCCCAGCGTGCTCCTCTTGTCACCCCTCCACCTGCCCTGTGCTTTGCTCCTGCGTGCCTGCGAGCCTGCCTTGGGGTGAGGCGCCTCCAGCATCTCAGAGTCGCAGAAGTCCTGGCGATCTCCCCAAGTGTCTCTGGACTTCCCAGCAGGACCGCCCCCTCCGCCGCCGCTCCCGCCGCCGCCTCCTCCTCCTCCTCCTCCTCCTCCCCCGCCGCCACCGCCGCCTCCGCCGCCGCTGTCGTTTGGAACCCGAGATGCCTAGGGGGGGCGTTCGGTCTTGGAGGCAGGCATGCGGAGTGTTCTCAGCGCCCCCAACTCCCCAACCGCAGCCCTGGGTCTAGCGTGGCAAGCCACCCCGCCTTGCTCAATGGCGGCCCGAAGTCAAGGGCGCCACCAGAGACCCTGGGCAGCAGTCCACCGCCGTGGCCCGTCCCCCTCTAACCTTCCCGTGACACCCCCCCCCCACGAACCCCCCATCACCAGGACAGGACTGAGAGATACGGGAGCCCGGCTGACATAGACAGACACAAAGACACACAGGGAAAGCCAGAGATACACACGGAGGGGTAGTCGGAGCGAGAGAGGAAGAGAGAGACACGGGGAGACCGAGGATCCAACACACAGACCCGCACTGAACCCCCGAACAGACACACAGAGATCCTGACCTGGATGCGGATGGGGACACGGAAAGGGACAGCCTCGCCGGTGCACGCAAGGGACCCAGACACACACCACACACACCGGAGGCTGTGTTGGCGAGGCAGCTAGCCTCTGGGGGTGTGGTGGAGCTTGGCCAGGTTTTGGCAAGCTCACCGCGCCCTGGTGCTGCTAGAGGAGCCCCTCGGAGCGCCAGGAAGCACAGCCAAGTTGCCTGGAATCCCCTTCTGCTCCCATGCCTGCCCAGCAACTACACTGGCCTAGGGGCATGCGGGGGACTCTTTCCTTGGTCTCGTCGTTTATTTGGGGGTACCCCTCGACGCCGACGCCGTGGTGCCGGGCGCGCCCCCACTGCCTTGCTGAGGGAGCGGGCCTCGCTGTTAGGTGCGCTGCTGTGGGGAGAAGGACTTAGGCTCAGGGTGCCAGCGGCCCCAAGGTCCAGGGCGGTCGGCCATCTTTGGTGCTGGGCAGAGGGAGCGAGGGCCCAGGGCGGGGCCCAGGGGCAAAGGGACGGTGGTCGGCGGGAAGGAAGAGAAGGCCCTGCGGGGCTGGAGCGCAGCGCAGGGCTGGTGGGAGAAGGTGTAGGCGTGCCCAGTCACCAGGGGGAGCCGGTTGTCCGGTGGCTTGGGCATCCAGGGCGACCCAAGGGAAAGGCGAGGGGCGGCGGCATGAGGGCCCCAAGGGCAGGAACGAGGGAGGGCACGCATGGGAGGCAGGGTGAACTCCCGCACGCGCTCCCCCCTCCCCATCGCCCCCCAGTCCTCGCCACCTTCGCCCACTCCCTCCCTCCGTAGCGGCTGCCCTCTCTGAGGCCTCAGCCTCCACACCCCGTTCCCATCGCCCCCCAGCGAGCCCCACTGGTTCCTGTGAGGGTGGGCCTTGTGACTTGGAGTTGGAGGAGCTGGATTCGAGCCGCCTGTCGCTGCAGCGGGCGGCTCCAGCGGGCCTATGAACCGCCGTGGGGTGCCCGGGGGTAAGGGGGCAACGGGGCAAGGGATGTTTGGAGGAAGGCTTGCTGGGCAAAGGGGGACGGTGGAGACACAGGGAGAAGAAGGGAGGCCGAAGGAGAAAGAAAAAAGCCAAGAAAGTAGCCTCAGAACAAGAGTGCAGGGCACCCGGGAACGGTCTCCCATCCAAGTCCTGAGCGGATCCGACCCTGCTTAGCTTCCAAGAGCAGAAGAGATGCGCTGCCATCAGGCCGCTAGGGCCAAAGGCCTGAGAGGCTGATGCTGCGACTCCCAGCAGACTGCTCTTGGCCTCCGAGCCCCAGCGTGCTCCTCTCGTCAACCCCTCCGCCTGCCCTGGCCTTGGCTCCTGCGTGCCTGCGCGCCTGCCTTGGGGTGAGGCGCCTCCAGCATCTCAGAGTCGCAGAAGTCCCGGCGATCTCCCCAACTGTCTCTGGACTTCCCAGCCGGACCGCCCCCTCCGCCGCCGCTCCCGCCGCCGTCGCCTCCTCCTACGCCGCCGCCGCCGCCGCCACTGCCACTGTGGTTTGGAACCCGAGATGCCTAGGGGGGGCGTTCGGTCTTGGAGGCAGGCATGCGGAGTGTTCACAGCGCCCCGAACTCCCCAACCAGAGACCCTGGGCAGCAGTCCACCCCCGTGGCCCCACCCCCGCCAACCTTCCCCTGACAACCCCCCACGCACCCCCCATCACCAGGACAGGACTGAGAGATACGGGAGCCCGGCTGACAGAGTCAGACACACAGACACACAGGGAAAGACAGAGAGGCACACGGAGGGGTAGTCGGAGCGAGAGAGGAAGAGAGAGACACGGGGAGAACGAGGATCCAACACACAGACCCGCACTGAACCCCCGAACAGACAGACAGAGACCCTGACCTGGATGCGGATGGGGACACGGAAAGGGACGGACTCGCCGGTGCACGCAAGGGACCCAGACACACACCACACACACCGGAGGCTGTGTTGGCGAGGCAGCTAGCCTCTGGGGGTGTGGTGGAGCTTGGCCAGGTTTTGGCAAGCTGACCGCGCCCTGGTGCTGCTAGAGGAGCCCCTCGGAGCGCCAGGAAGCACAGCCAAGTTGCCTGGAATCCCCTTCTGCTCCCATGCCTGCCCAGCAACCACACTGGCCTGGGGGCATGCGGGGGACTCTTTCCTTGGTCTCGTCGTTTATTTGGGGGTACCCCTCGACGCCGATGCCGTGGTGCCGGGCGCGCCCCCACTGCCTTGCTGAGGGAGCGGGCCTTGCTGTTAGCTGCGCTGCTGTGGGGAGAAGGACTTCGGCCCAGGGTGCCAGCGGCCCCGAGGGCCAGGGCGGTCGGCCATTTTGGTGCAGGGCAGAGGGAGGGAGGGCCCAGGGCGGGGCCCAGGGGCAAAGGGACGGTGGTCGGCGGGAAGGAAGAGAAGGCCCTGCGGGGCTGGAGCGCAGCCCAGGGCTGGTGGGAGAAGGTGTAGGCGTGCCCAGTCACCAGGGGGAGCCGGTTGTCCGGCGGCTTGGGCATCCAGGGCGGCCCAAGGGAATGGCGAGGGGCGGCGGCATGAGGGCCCCAAGGCCAGGAACCAGGGAGTGCACGCATGGGAGGCAGGGTCAACTCCCGCACGCCCTCCCCCCGCCCCAACGCCCCCCCAGTCCTCGCCACCTTCGCCCACTCCCTCCCTCCGTTGCGGCTGTCCTCTCTGCTGCCTCAACCTCCCCACCCCGTTCCCATCGCCGCCCAGCGAGCCCCACTGGTTCCTGTGAGGGTGGGCCTTGTTGCTTGGAGTTGGAGGAGCTGGGTTGGAGCCGCCAGTCCCTGCAGCGGGCGGCTCCAGCGGGCCTGTGAATCGCCGTGGGGTGCCCGGGAGTAAGGGGGCAGCGGAGCAAGGGATGTTTGGAGGAAGGCTTGCTGGGCAAAGGGGGGCGGTGGAGGCACAGGGAGAAGAAGGGAGGCCGAAGGAGAAAGAAAAAAGCCAAGAAAGTAGCCTCAGAACCAGAGTCCAGGGCACCCGGGAACGGTCTCCCATCCAAGTCCTGACCGGATCCGACCCTGCTTAGCTTCCAAGAGCAGAAGAGATGCGCTGCCATCAGGCCACTAGGGCCATAGGCCTGAGAGGCTGCTGCTGCGACCCACATCAGACTGCTCTGGGCCTCCGGGCCCCAGCGTGCTCCTCTTGTCACCCCTCCACCTGCCCTGTGCTTTGCTCCTGCGTGCCTGCGAGCCTGCCTTGGGGTGAGGCGCCTCCAGCATCTCAGAGTCGCAGAAGTCCTGGCGATCTCCCCAAGTGTCTCTGGACTTCCCAGCAGGACCGCCCCCTCCGCCGCCGCTCCCGCCGCCGCCTCCTCCTCCTCCTCCTCCTCCTCCCCCGCCGCCACCGCCGCCTCCGCCGCCGCTGTCGTTTGGAACCCGAGATGCCTAGGGGGGGCGTTCGGTCTTGGAGGCAGGCATGCGGAGTGTTCTCAGCGCCCCCAACTCCCCAACCGCAGCCCTGGGTCTAGCGTGGCAAGCCACCCCGCCTTGCTCAATGGCGGCCCGAAGTCAAGGGCGCCACCAGAGACCCTGGGCAGCAGTCCACCGCCGTGGCCCGTCCCCCTCTAACCTTCCCGTGACACCCCCCCCCCACGAACCCCCCATCACCAGGACAGGACTGAGAGATACGGGAGCCCGGCTGACATAGACAGACACAAAGACACACAGGGAAAGCCAGAGATACACACGGAGGGGTAGTCGGAGCGAGAGAGGAAGAGAGAGACACGGGGAGACCGAGGATCCAACACACAGACCCGCACTGAACCCCCGAACAGACACACAGAGATCCTGACCTGGATGCGGATGGGGACACGGAAAGGGACAGCCTCGCCGGTGCACGCAAGGGACCCAGACACACACCACACACACCGGAGGCTGTGTTGGCGAGGCAGCTAGCCTCTGGGGGTGTGGTGGAGCTTGGCCAGGTTTTGGCAAGCTGACCGCGCCCTGGTGCTGCTAGAGGAGCCCCTCGGAGCGCCAGGAAGCACAGCCAAGTTGCCTGGAATCCCCTTCTGCTCCCATGCCTGCCCAGCAACTACACTGGCCTAGGGGCATGCGGGGGACTCTTTCCTTGGTCTCGTCGTTTATTTGGGGGTACCCCTCGACGCCGACGCCGTGGTGCCGGGCGCGCCCCCACTGCCTTGCTGAGGGAGCGGGCCTCGCTGTTAGGTGCGCTGCTGTGGGGAGAAGGACTTAGGCTCAGGGTGCCAGCGGCCCCAAGGTCCAGGGCGGTCGGCCATCTTTGGTGCTGGGCAGAGGGAGCGAGGGCCCAGGGCGGGGCCCAGGGGCAAAGGGACGGTGGTCGGCGGGAAGGAAGAGAAGGCCCTGCGGGGCTGGAGCGCAGCCCAGGGCTGGTGGGAGAAGGTGTAGGTGTGCCCAGTCACCAGGGGGAGCCGGTTGTCCGGTGGCTTGGGCATCCAGGGCGACCCAAGGGAAAGGCGAGGGGCGGCGGCATGAGGGCCCCAAGGGCAGGAACGAGGGAGGGCACGCATGGGAGGCAGGGTGAACTCCCGCACGCGCTCCCCCCTCCCCATCGCCCCCCAGTCCTCGCCACCTTCGCCCACTCCCTCCCTCCGTAGCGGCTGCCCTCTCTGAGGCCTCAGCCTCCACACCCCGTTCCCATCGCCCCCCAGCGAGCCCCACTGGTTCCTGTGAGGGTGGGCCTTGTGACTTGGAGTTGGAGGAGCTGGATTCGAGCCGCCTGTCGCTGCAGCGGGCGGCTCCAGCGGGCCTATGAACCGCCGTGGGGTGCCCGGGGGTAAGGGGGCAACGGGGCAAGGGATGTTTGGAGGAAGGCTTGCTGGGCAAAGGGGGACGGTGGAGACACAGGGAGAAGAAGGGAGGCCGAAGGAGAAAGAAAAAAGCCAAGAAAGTAGCCTCAGAACAAGAGTGCAGGGCACCCGGGAACGGTCTCCCATCCAAGTCCTGAGCGGATCCGACCCTGCTTAGCTTCCAAGAGCAGAAGAGATGCGCTGCCATCAGGCCGCTAGGGCCAAAGGCCTGAGAGGCTGATGCTGCGACTCCCAGCAGACTGCTCTTGGCCTCCGAGCCCCAGCGTGCTCCTCTCGTCAACCCCTCCGCCTGCCCTGGCCTTGGCTCCTGCGTGCCTGCGCGCCTGCCTTGGGGTGAGGCGCCTCCAGCATCTCAGAGTCGCAGAAGTCCCGGCGATCTCCCCAACTGTCTCTGGACTTCCCAGCCGGACCGCCCCCTCCGCCGCCGCTCCCGCCGCCGTCGCCTCCTCCTACGCCGCCGCCGCCGCCGCCACTGCCACTGTGGTTTGGAACCCGAGATGCCTAGGGGGGGCGTTCGGTCTTGGAGGCAGGCATGCGGAGTGTTCACAGCGCCCCGAACTCCCCAACCAGAGACCCTGGGCAGCAGTCCACCCCCGTGGCCCCACCCCCGCCAACCTTCCCCTGACAACCCCCCACGCACCCCCCATCACCAGGACAGGACTGAGAGATACGGGAGCCCGGCTGACAGAGACAGACACACAGACACACAGGGAAAGACAGAGAGGCACACGGAGGGGTAGTCGGAGCGAGAGAGGAAGAGAGAGACACGGGGAGAACGAGGATCCAACACACAGACCCGCACTGAACCCCCGAACAGACAGACAGAGACCCTGACCTGGATGCGGATGGGGACACGGAAAGGGACGGACTCGCCGGTGCACGCAAGGGACCCAGACACACACCACACACACCGGAGGCTGTGTTGGCGAGGCAGCTAGCCTCTGGGGGTGTGGTGGAGCTTGGCCAGGTTTTGGCAAGCTGACCGCGCCCTGGTGCTGCTAGAGGAGCCCCTCGGAGCGCCAGGAAGCACAGCCAAGTTGCCTGGAATCCCCTTCTGCTCCCATGCCTGCCCAGCAACCACACTGGCCTGGGGGCATGCGGGGGACTCTTTCCTTGGTCTCGTCGTTTATTTGGGGGTACCCCTCGACGCCGATGCCGTGGTGCCGGGCGCGCCCCCACTGCCTTGCTGAGGGAGCGGGCCTTGCTGTTAGCTGCGCTGCTGTGGGGAGAAGGACTTCGGCCCAGGGTGCCAGCGGCCCCGAGGGCCAGGGCGGTCGGCCATTTTGGTGCAGGGCAGAGGGAGGGAGGGCCCAGGGCGGGGCCCAGGGGCAAAGGGACGGTGGTCGGCGGGAAGGAAGAGAAGGCCCTGCGGGGCTGGAGCGCAGCCCAGGGCTGGTGGGAGAAGGTGTAGGCGTGCCCAGTCACCAGGGGGAGCCGGTTGTTCGGCGGCTTGGGCATCCAGGGCGGCCCAAGGGAATGGCGAGGGGCGGCGGCATGAGGGCCCCAAGGCCAGGAACCAGGGAGTGCACGCATGGGAGGCAGGGTGAACTCCCGCACGCGCTCCCCCCGCCCCATCGCCCCCCCAGTCCTCGCCACCTTCGCCCACTCCCTCCCTCCGAAGCGGCAGCCCTCTCTGCCGCCTCAGCCTCCCCACCCCCTTCCCATCGCCCCCCCGCGAGCCCCACTGGTTCCTGTGAGGGTGGGCCTTGTGACTTGGAGTTGGAGGAGCTGGGTTGGAGCCGCCTGTCGCTGTAGCGGGCGGCTCCAGCGGGCCTGTGAACCGCCGTGGGGTGCCCGGGGGTAAGGGGGCAACGGGGCAAGGGATGTTTGGAGGAAGGCTTGCTGGGCAAAGGGGGGCGGTGGAGGCACAGGGAGAAGAAGGGAGGCCGAAGGAGAAAGAAAAAAGCCAAGAAAGTAGCCTCAGAACAAGAGTGCAGGGCACCCGGGAACGGTCTCCCATCCAAGTCCTGAGCGGATCCGACCCTGCTTAGCTTCCAAGAGCAGAAGAGATGCGCTGCCATCAGGCCGCTAGGGCCAGAGGCCTGAGAGGCTGCTGCTGCGACCCACAGCAGACTGCTCTGGGCCTCCGAGCCCCAGCGTGCTCCTCTCGTCAACCCCTCCGCCTGCCCTGGCTTTGGCTCCTGCGTGCCTGCGAGCCTGCCTTGGGGTGAGGCGCCTCCAGCATCTCAGAGTCCCAGAAGTCCCGGCGATCTCCCCAACTGTCTCTGGACTTCCCAGCCGGACCGCCCCCTCCGCCGCCGCTCCCGCCGCCGTCGCCTCCTCCTACGCCGCCGCCGCCGCCGCCACTGCCACTGTGGTTTGGAACCCGAGATGCCTAGGGGGGGCGTTCGGTCTTGGAGGCAGGCATGCGGAGTGTTCACAGCGCCCCGAACTCCCCAACCAGAGACCCTGGGCAGCAGTCCACCCCCGTGGCCCCTCCCCCGCCAACCTTCCCCTGACACCCCCCCCACGCACCCCCCATCACCAGGACAGGACTGAGCGATACGGGAGCCCGGCTGACAGAGACAGACACACAGACACACAGGGAAAGACAGACAGGCACACGGAGGGGTAGTCGGAGCGAGAGAGGAAGAGAGAGACACGGGGAGAACGAGGATCCAACACTCAGACCCGCACTGAACCCCCGAACAGACACACAGAGACCCTGACCTGGATGCGGATGGGGATACGGAAAGGGACGGATTCGCCGGTGCACGCAAGGGACCCAGACACACACCACACACACCGGAGGCTGTGTTGGCGAGGCAGCTAGGCTCTGGGGGTGTGGTGGAGCTTGGCCAGGTTTTGGCAAGCTCACCGCGCCCTGGTGCTGCTAGAGGAGCCCCTCGGAGCGCCAGGAAGCACAGCCAAGTTGCCTGGAATCCCCTTCTGCTCCCATGCCTGCCCAGCAACCACACTGGCCTGGGGGCATGCGGGGGACTCTTTCCTTGGTCTCGTCGTTTATTTGGGGGTACCCCTCGACGCCGACGCCGTGGTGCCGGGCGCGCCCCCACTGCCTTGCTGAGGGAGGGGGCCTTGCTGTTAGCTGCGCTGCTGTGGGGAGAAAGACTTCGGCCCAGGGTGCCAGCGGCCCCGAGGGCCAGGGCGGTCGGCCATCTTTGGTGCTGGGCAGAGGGAGGGAGGGCCCAGGGCGGGGCCCAGGGGCAAAGGGACGGTGGTCGGCGGGAAGGAAGAGAAGGCCCTGCGGAGCTGGAGTGCAGCCCAGGGCTGGTGGGAGAAGGTGTAGGCGTGCCCAGTCACCAGGGGGAGCCGGTTGTCCGGCGGCTTGGGCATCCAGGGCGGCCCAAGGGAATGGCGAGGGGCGGCGGCATGAGGGCCCCAAGGCCAGGAACCAGGGAGTGCACGCATGGGAGGCAGGGTCAACTCCCGCACGCCCTCCCCCGGCCCCAACGCCCCCCCAGTCCTCGCCACCTTCGCCCACTCCCTCCCTCCGTTGCGGCTGTCCTCTCTGCTGCCTCAACCTCCCCACCCCGTTCCCATCGCCGCCCAGCGAGCCCCACTGGTTCCTGTGAGGGTGGGCCTTGTTGCTTGGAGTTGGAGGAGCTGGGTTGGAGCCGCCAGTCCCTGCAGCGGGCGGCTCCAGCGGGCCTGTGAATCGCCGTGGGGTGCCCGGGAGTAAGGGGGCAGCGGAGCAAGGGATGTTTGGAGGAAGGCTTGCTGGGCAAAGGGGGGCGGTGGAGGCACAGGGAGAAGAAGGGAGGCCGAAGGAGAAAGAAAAAAGCCAAGAAAGTAGCCTCAGAACCAGAGTCCAGGGCACCCGGGAACGGTCTCCCATCCAAGTCCTGACCGGATCCGACCCTGCTTAGCTTCCAAGAGCAGAAGAGATGCGCTGCCATCAGGCCACTAGGGCCATAGGCCTGAGAGGCTGCTGCTGCGACCCACATCAGACTGCTCTGGGCCTCCGGGCCCCAGCGTGCTCCTCTTGTCACCCCTCCACCTGCCCTGTGCTTTGCTCCTGCGTGCCTGCGAGCCTGCCTTGGGGTGAGGCGCCTCCAGCATCTCAGAGTCGCAGAAGTCCTGGCGATCTCCCCAAGTGTCTCTGGACTTCCCAGCAGGACCGCCCCCTCCGCCGCCGCTCCCGCCGCCGCCTCCTCCTCCTCCTCCTCCTCCTCCTCCTCCCCCGCCGCCACCGCCGCCTCCGCCGCCGCTGTCGTTTGGAACCCGAGATGCCTAGGGGGGGCGTTCGGTCTTGGAGGCAGGCATGCGGAGTGTTCTCAGCGCCCCCAACTCCCCAACCGCAGCCCTGGGTCTAGCGTGGCAAGCCACCCCGCCTTGCTCAATGGCGGCCCGAAGTCAAGGGCGCCACCAGAGACCCTGGGCAGCAGTCCACCGCCGTGGCCCGTCCCCCTCTAACCTTCCCGTGACACCCCCCCCCACGAACCCCCCATCACCAGGACAGGACTGAGAGATACGGGAGCCCGGCTGACATAGACAGACACAAAGACACACAGGGAAAGCCAGAGATACGCACGGAGGGGTAGTCGGAGCGAGAGAGGAAGAGAGAGACACGGGGAGACCGAGGATCCAACACACAGACCCGCACTGAACCCCCGAACAGACACACAGAGATCCTGACCTGGATGCGGATGGGGACACGGAAAGGGACAGCCTCGCCGGTGCACGCAAGGGACCCAGACACACACCACACACACCGGAGGCTGTGTTGGCGAGGCAGCTAGCCTCTGGGGGTGTGGTGGAGCTTGGCCAGGTTTTGGCAAGCTGACCGCGCCCTGGTGCTGCTAGAGGAGCCCCTCGGAGCGCCAGGAAGCACAGCCAAGTTGCCTGGAATCCCCTTCTGCTCCCATGCCTGCCCAGCAACTACACTGGCCTAGGGGCATGCGGGGGACTCTTTCCTTGGTCTCGTCGTTTATTTGGGGGTACCCCTCGACGCCGACGCCGTGGTGCCGGGCGCGCCCCCACTGCCTTGCTGAGGGAGCGGGCCTCGCTGTTAGGTGCGCTGCTGTGGGGAGAAGGACTTAGGCTCAGGGTGCCAGCGGCCCCAAGGTCCAGGGCGGTCGGCCATCTTTGGTGCTGGGCAGAGGGAGCGAGGGCCCAGGGCGGGGCCCAGGGGCAAAGGGACGGTGGTCGGCGGGAAGGAAGAGAAGGCCCTGCGGGGCTGGAGCGCAGCGCAGGGCTGGTGGGAGAAGGTGTAGGCGTGCCCAGTCACCAGGGGGAGCCTGTTGTCCGGTGGCTTGGGCATCCAGGGCGACCCAAGTGAAAGGCAAGGGGCGGCGGCATGAGGGCCCCAAGGGCAGGAACGAGGGAGGGCACGCATGGGAGGCAGGGTGAACTCCCGCACGCGCTCCCCCCTCCCCATCGCCCCCCAGTCCTCGCCACCTTCGCCCACTCCCTCCCTCCGTAGCGGCTGCCCTCTCTGAGGCCTCAGCCTCCACACCCCGTTCCCATCGCCCCCCAGCGAGCCCCACTGGTTCCTGTGAGGGTGGGCCTTGTGACTTGGAGTTGGA